>NC_092096.1:32390990-32555527 GCF_045679555.1 Salvelinus alpinus | reverse complement strand
CAATCAACAGAAAACAAGATCCCACAAAACCCAAAAGGAAAATGACAACTTATGTATGATCCCCAATCAGAGACAATGATAGACAGCTGCCTCTGATTGGGAAACACACACGGCCAAAAACAAAGAAATAGAAAACATAGACTTTCCCACGCGAGTCACACCCTGACCTAACCAAACATAGAAAATAATAAGGAACTCTAAGGTCAGGGCGTGACACATGAAATGCTTTGTAGGTTAGCAGTAGATCCTTGAAATCAGCCCTTGCCTTAACAGGAAGCCAGTGTAGAGAGGCTAGCACTGGAGTAATATGATCACATTTTTTGGTTCTAGTCAAGATTCTAGCAGCCGTGTTTAGCACTAACTGAAGTTTATTTAGTGCTTTATCCGGGTAGCCGGAAAGTAGAGCATTGCAGTAGTCTAACCTAGAAGTGACAAAAGCATGGATACATTTTTCTGCATAATTTTTGGACAGAAATGTTCAGATTTTTGCAATGTTACGTTGATGGAAAAAAGCTGTCCTTGAAACAGTCTTGATATGTTCGTCAAAAGAGAGATCAGTGTCCAGAGTAACGCTGAGGTTCTTCACAGTTTTATTTGAGACGACTGTACAACCATCAAGATTAATTGTCAGATTTAACAGAAGATCTCTTTGTTTCTTGGGACCTAGAACAAGCATCTCTGTTTTGTCCGAGTTTAAATGTAGAACATTTGCAGCCATCCACTTGCTTATATCTGAAACACAGGCTTCCAGCGAGGGCAATTTTGGGGCTTCACCATGTTTCATCGAAATGTACAGTTGTGTGTCATCCGCATAGCAATGAAAGTTAACATTATGTTTCCGAATGACATCACCAAGAGGTAAAATATATAGTGAAAACAATAGTGGTCCCAAAACGGAACCTTGAGGAAAACCGAAATTTACAGTTGATTTGTCAGAGGACAAACCATCCACAGAGACAAACTGATATCTTTCCGACAGATAAGATCTAAACCAGGCCAGAACTTGTCCGTTTAGACCAATTTGGGTTTCCAATCTCTCCCTAAAGAATGTGGTGATCGATGTTATAAAAAGTAGCACTAAGGTCTAGGAGCACGGAGACAGATGCAGAGCCTCGGTCTGACGCCATTAAAAGGTAATTTACCACCTTCACAAGTGCAGTATCAGTGCTATGATGGGATCTAAAACCAGACTGAAGCGTTTTGTATACATTGTTTGTCTTCAGGAAGGCAGTGAGTTGCTGCGCAACATAAACACAGGCTTGGTGGGTCCACTCTTTCTAGAAGGATCTTTCAGCAAGACAACAGAGATGAGGCTTGATGAGATTGACTGACAGAAGGGTGTGTTCAAAGGAGGAGGAGATCAGATCCTCTTTATCAACACTTCAGCTACAGTACTTCTCCTCCTGTCTGCTCATCAAAGCCAAACAAGCCTTGGAGAGAGAGAGGAGGAGCCAGAAAGGTGTGTTTCATTTTACTTTTACTAATGGGATATTACGAGCACTTTCTTACTGTATATCTTACATCATGCCTGATATTTTGGTGTCAAAAAGCATTCTTTGTTATCTAGTAAATATGTCTAGTTTGGATCACAGTAGCTCACATTATGGGATATTAATCAAGAACGAAATAAGTCAGAAAATGTGTTTTGTTGCTGCATATGTAAAGTGAATATGTATTGACATATAATACTGCAACAACATGCCAGCAATCATTTTATGATATCACTAATCACTTCATCAATGACATACGGTACTGTTTCTTTCTAGTCGATATAGGTCAAGTTTAAAAAGAAGGGATTCTGCCCTCAAAATATACTGTTTTACTTTGAATATTCAACAGAGCATTAATTTATGATCCCTAGCCAGCTTGGGTGGAATTGAACTCATAAATCAGTGATCAGGCTAAACCCACTACAATGACACACCAGATGTATCACTGACATTAATAGATGAATGACTCATTGTATAATATTTGTGCAGAGGATGCTGAGGAGGAATTTGAGAAAAAAAACGAGTTTTCCTGTTAAAGGTCAAGTTCGTCCTGAAATCACTGAAAATCATCCAAACCACTCTTCCATATAATAATATTTATATTTATAAGCATCACAACACTACAAACGTTTAATATTTTTGGGAGAAGAGAAGTTGGAGGAGAAAGGTTGAATACATCCACTTCAGTCACTCTTTCCCTGCCAAATGAGCCAGAGTATCATACTCTATTTGCCTAGTTAAATCCACTGGCTATTTTACATAGCTTTTACATTAATCTCGGCACCCAGAACCAAATCAGCTACTCAATGTTAAGGCTGTCACGAGAGACTTCTTTTCCATAACAGTTTGCATTCAATATCTCTTTTCTCTATCAGAAAATCCTAATATCATCTTGTTTCTTATACATATCCATAAAAGGTTTTCTAAAACAGACAAACACCTTCTTAACCTTTTGCATATTTTCAGTGGCAATGTGGCTCCCAACAGTGTTGGCACTGTTTCTGGGTAAGAATTGTATTATCTTTTCCCCAACATCTTTAAAGTAAAAACAGCACATAATTTAGACAATGTATACTGACCACAGTATGTTGATATAGTTACCTTATTTGTTCTATTGTGACACATACCCAATTCATTCAATGCTTTTCAGAAAGTATTCACACCCCTTGTCTTATTCCACATTTTGTTGTGTTACAGCCTGAATTCAAAATGGATTAAATCAAAATAGAATCTCACCCATCAATAAGTTTTTAGAAATTGTAGCAAATTTATTGAAAATGAAACACAGAAATATTTCATTTACATAAGAATTCACGCCCTTGACTCAATACTTTGTAGAAGCACCTTTGGCAGCGATTACAGCTGTGAGTCTTTCTGGGTAAGTCTCTAAACACCTGAAACCCCACCTCTTTAAGGAATACCTAGGATATGATAAAGTAATCCTTCTAACCCCCCCCCCCCCCTTAAAAGAGTTAGATGCACTATTGTAAAGTGGTTGTTCCACTGGATATCATAAGGTGAATGCACCAACTTGTAAGTTGCTCTGGATAAGAGCGTCTGCTAAATGACTTAAATGTAAATGTAAATGTCTCTAAGAGATTTCCACACCTGGACTGTGCAACATTTGCCCATTATTCTTTTCAAAATTCTTCAAGCTCTGTCACATTTATTGTTGATCATTGTTAGAAAAACTAAGCAAACTGAACCAGGTTTTCCTCTAGGATTTTGCCTATGCTTAGCTCTATTCCGTTTATTATTTATTTGTAAAAACTCCTTAGTCTTCAATGATTACAAGCATACCCATAACATGAGGAAGCCACCACTATGCTTGAAAATATGCATAGTGCTACTCAGGAATGTGTTGTATTGGATTTGCCCCAAATATAACACCTTGTATTCAGGACCCAAAGTGAAATGCTTGCCACATTTCTTGCAGTATTACTTTAATGTCACACCCTGATCTGTTTCACCTGTCCTTGTGCTTGTCTCCACCAACCTCCAGGTGTTACCCATCTTCCCCACTATCCCCTGTGTATTTATACCTGTGTTCTCTGTTTGTCAGTACGTTTTGTTTCATCAAGCCTAACAGCAGTTTTCCCTCTGTTCCTGTCTCTTGCTTGTTCCTGTTTTTCCCGGTTTTGACCTTTTTTGTCCACCCTGAGCCTGCCTGCCATCCTGTACCTTTGCCCCACTACTCTGGATTATCGACCCCTGCCTGCCTTGACCTGTCGTTTGCCTGTGCCTGTTGCTCTAATAACTTTGTTATTTCTACACAGTCTGCATTTGGGTCTTACCTGAAACCTGATACTTTAATGCCTTATTGCAAACTGAATGCATGTTTTGGAATATGTTTTATTCTGTGCAGGCTTTCTTCTTTCACTCTGCTAATTAGGTTAGTATTGTGGAGTAACTACGGTGTTGTTGATCCATTCTCAGTTTTCTACCATTACAGCCATTGAACTCTGTAACTGTTTTAAAGTCCCCAATGGCCACCATGGTGAAATCCTTGAACGGTTTCCTTCCTCTCCGGCAACTGAGTTAGGAAGGACGCCTGTATCTTTGTAGTGACTGAGTGTATTGATACACCATCCAAAGTGTAGTGTAACTTCACCATGCTCAAAGGGATATTCAACGTCTGCTTCTCATCTTAATGTAAAACATTATATATTCTGTCTGTAACACAACAAAATGTGGAAAAAGTCAAGTCGTGTGAATACTTTCTGAAGGCAATGCATTTACAAATTATACATGTGTTACAGATACAACATACACATTACTTTTTGGGGTCTTTCTTGTGAAATGTACGGTATGGGAATGTTTAGACTGTTTTCTTTGCCCAGGTGCTGCCCCTGATCTCTTCTTCAGCCAGCAGTCCTTGAATGAGTCTTTCAGTGACACCAGAGCAGTTGAACCATGTGAGTGTACATTATATGCTATATCAAATCAAACTTTATTTGTCACCTGCGCTGAATACAAGTGTAGACCTTACCGTGAAATGCTTACTTACAAGCCCTTAACCAACAGTGCAGTTTAGGAAGATTTAAGAAAAAATTTACCAAATAAACAAAGTAAAAAATAATACAAAGTAACACAATAACGAGGCTATATACAGGCGGTACCGGTACCGAGTCAGTGTGTGGGGGTACAGGTTAGAGGTCATTTGTAAATGTAGGTAGGGGTGAAGCAACAATGCGTAGATAATCAACAGCGAGTAGCAGCAGTGTACAAAACATATGGGGGGTCAATGTAATAGTCCAGTGGCCATTTGAGACGTATCCTTCATGGTTTAGTGTAAATCAATCTAATATTGGAATATTGAGCGTGGACAAAGACATTTCTGTCACTTTTGTGGTAGTTTAGGTTTTTAATAATATATTTGTTATCCAAATGAACCACATTTGCCCCTATTCAACAGCTCACTGCTCACAGGGATTCGTGGTGGACAAAGTCTTTCCTTGGAACGACATTCTGATGGTGTATGAACGGGACCTACATCATTGCCAGCTTGCCTGCACTCAGAATCCTGGGTGTTCCTACTTCAGCTACGTGGTTAAAGAGTATAATCTTTAACCACGTAGCTGACCCCTCCTGTCTCAGCCTCCAGTATTTATGCTGCAGTAGTTTATGTGTCGGGGGGCTAGGGTCAGTTGGTTATACCTGGAGTACTTCTCCTATCTTATCCAGTGTACTGTGTGAATTTAAGTATGCTCTCTAATTCTCTCGTTCTCTCTTTCTCTCTCTCGGAGAACCTGAGCCCTAGGACCATACGTCACGGCAAACCGGGCATGATGACTCCTTGCTGTCCCCAGTCCGCCTGGCCTTGCTGCTATTCCAGTTTCAGCTGTTCTGCCTGCGGTTATGGAACCCCTACCTGTCCCAGACCTGCTGTTTTCAACTCTTAATGATCGGCTATGAAAAGCCAACTGATATTTATTCCTGATTATTATTTAACCATGCTTGTCATTTATGAACATTTTGAAAATCTTGGCTCTCTCTAATTCTCTCCTTCTCTCTTTATTTCTCTCTCTCGGAGGACCTGAGCCCTAGGACCATACGTCACGGCAAACCGGGCATGATGACTCCTTGCTGTCCCCAGTCCGCCTGGCCTTGCTGCTATTCCAGTTTCAGCTGTTCTGCTTGCGGTTATGGAACCCCTACCTGTCCCAGACCTGCTGTTTTCAACTCTTAATGATCGGCTATGAAAAGCCAACTGATATTTATTCCTGATTATTATTTGACCATGCTTGTCATTTATGAACATTTTGAAAATCTTGGCTCTCTCTAATTCTCTCTTTCTTTCTCTCTCTCGGAGGACCTGAGCCCTAGGACCATACGTCAGGACTACCAGGCATGATGACTCCTTGCTGTCCCCAGTCCACCTGGCCTTGCTGCTATTCCAGTTTCAACTCTTCTGCCTGCGGTTATGGAACCGCCACCTGTCCCAGACCTGCTATTTTCAACTCTTAATGATCGGCTATGAAAAGCCAACTGAAAATTATTCATGATTATTATTTGACCATGCTTGTCACTTATGAATATTTTGAACATCTTGGCATAGTTCTGTTAGAATCTCCACCCGGCACAGCCAGAAGAGGACTGGCCACCCCTCATAGCCTGGTTCCTCTCTGGGTTTATTCCTAGGTTTTGGCCTTTCTAGGGAGTTTTTCCTAGCCACCGTGCTTCTACACCTGCATTGCTTGCTGTTTGGGGTTTTAGGCTGGGTTTCTGTACAGCACTTTGAGATATCAGCTGATGTACGAAGGGCTATATAAAATAAACTTGATTTGATTTGATTTGATTTGATTATTTGAGTACTTGGGTTGTCTGTTTGGGTGGTGGTCAAACTACTTGTTTTGGTAAATAGTTGATGGGTGGGGCTAGAGAAATGTCACTGCTCTCAAATGCAGAGCTATGGATTGACTATTCATGAGATCAAAATTATATACAGTATTTGTTTACAATTACATTGTTTACAAAAAATTATTGTAGAACAGAGGCATGACAGAAGAATTCCATCAGTATTGACTTTTACTTTCAAACCAGATTCCGATGCTATCAAAAGTACTCAGATGGTCAACCAACTACAAAAGACTTTCCAGGAGTCATATCTGGTTACACAAGGAATGGGTGCAGGGAAGGTATGGACTAATCTAACATACTGTAAGAAAAGTACAACTGTTAAACATATTGTCAGCATTCACATTGTCAAGGAGTTGCAAAAAAGCTCTAAATTTAGATAATTTAGATAAATCCAATGTGGTTTAATATTAAAACCTCTACAGGATCGGTGGGACCACACGGGATGGTTGAGCTAACGTAGGCTAATGCGATTAGCATGAGGTTTTAAATAACAAGAACATTTCCCAGGACATAGATATATCTGATATTGGCAGAAAAATGTCGTTCTTGTTTATCTAACTGCACTGTTCAATATACAGTGGCTATTACAGTGAAAGAAAACCACACTATTGTTTGAGGAGAGTGCACTGTTATGAACTTGAAAGTTTTTAATACACCAATTTGGCACATTTAGGCAGTCTTGATTCCACATTTTGATCAGTCTAAAACTTTGCACATACGATGCTGCCATCTAGTGGCCAAAATCTAAATTGCGCCAGGAGCTGGAATAATACATTATGGCCTTTCTCTTGATGATTGTCACGATCGTCAATGGGAGAGAGAGAGGACCAAGGCGCAGCGTGTGGAAAATACATCTTCTCTTTATTAGAAGAAGGAACAACGAAACAAAACAACAAACAGACGAACATGAAGCTATCAAAGCCTAGGTGCAAACATGCAACATAGACACAGACATTTGATGGGAGACTGACATTTGCATTCACTCAACACAAACTCATACACTAAACCCAACACCCCCTTTTCCATATAACCACCCAAAACGACAAAACACAAACATTCCCCATGTCACACCCTGACCTAACTAAAATAATAAAGAAAACAAAGAATACTAAGGCCAGGGCGTGACAGTACCCCCCCCCAAAAGGTGCGGACTCCGGCCGCAAAACCTGACACATAAAGGGAGGGTCCGGGGTGGGCCTTAATATGGTGGCGGCTCGGGTGCGGGACGTGGCCCCCACTCCACCATTGTCAATATCCGCTTCGGTGTCTCTGGTAGATCCTGGCTGACTGGCGGCTCTGGAAGATCCTGGCTGACTGGCGGCTTCGGAAGATCCTGGCTGGCTGGCGACTCTGGCTGCTCATGGCTGGCTGGCGACTCTGGCTGCTCATGGCTGGCTGGCGACTCTGGCTGCTCATGGCTGGCTGGCGACTCTGGCTGCTCATGGCTGGCTGGCGACTCTGGCTGCTCATGGCTGGCTGGCGACTCTGGCTGCTCATGGCTGGCTGGCGACTCTGGCTGCTCATGGCTGGCTGGCGACTCTGGCTGCTCATGGCTGGCTGGCGACTCTGGCTGCTCATGGCTGGCTGATGGCTCTGGCTGCTCATGGCTCGCTGACGGCTCTGGCTGCTCATGGCTCGCTGACGGCTCTGGCTGCTCATGGCTCGCTGACGGCTCTGGCTGCTCCTGGCTCGCTGACGGCTCTGGCTGCTCCTGGCTGACTGGCGGCTCTGGCAGATCCTGTCTGGTTGGCGGCTCTGGCAGATCCTGTCTGGTTGGCGGCTCTGGCAGATCCTGTCTGGTTGGCGGCTCTGGCAGATCCTGTCTGGTTGGCGGCTCTGGCAGATCCTGACTGACGAATGGCTCTAGCGGCTCCTGACTGACGAACGGCTCTGACGGCTTGGGACAGACGGGCGGCTCTAATGGCTCGGGGCAGACGGATGGCTCAGATGGCGCTGGGTAGACGGATGGCTCAGATGGCGCTGGGTAGACAGATGGCTCAGATGGCGCTGGGCAGACGGATGGCTCAGATGGCGCTGGGTAGACGGATGGCTCAGATGGCACTGGGCAGACGGATGGCTCAGATGGCACTGGGCAGACGGGTAGCTCTGGCCCCGCTGGGCAGACGGGCAGTTCAGGCACCACTGGGCAGACGGCAGACTCTGGCCGGCTGAGACGCACTATAGGCCTGGTGCGTGGTGCCGGAACTGGAGGTACCGGGCTAAGGACACGCACCTTCAGGCTAGTGCGGTGAGCAGCAACAGGGCACACTGGACTCTCAAGGCGTACTATAAGCCTGGTGCGTGGTACCGGCACTGGTGGCACCGGGCTGAGGGCACGCACATCAGGGCGAGTACGGGGAGAAGGAACAGTGCGTACAGGACTCTGGAGACACACAGGAGGCTTGATGCGTGGTGCCGGAACTGGAGGCACTGGACTGGAGACACGCACCACAGGGAGAGTGCGTGGAGGAGGAACAGAGCTCTGGAGACGCACTGGAAGCCTGGTGCGTGGTGTAGGCACTGGTGGTACTGGGCTGGGGCGGGGAGGTGGCGCCGGAAATACCGGACCGTGCAGGCGTACTGGCTCCCTTGAGCACTGAGCCTGCCCAACCTTACCTGGTTGTATGTTCCCCGTTCGCCCGACCAGTGCGGGGAGGTGGAATAACCCGCACCGGCCTATGTAGGCGAACCGGGGACACCATGCGTAAGGCTGGTGCCATGTAAGCCGGCCCGAGGAGACGCACTGGTGGCCAGATGTGTTGGGCCAGCTTCATGACATCCGGCTCAACGCTCAATCTAGCCCGGCCGATACGTGGAGCTGGAATGTACCGAACCGGGCTATGCACGGGTACAGGAGACACCACGCGCTCTACTGCGTAACATGGTGTCTGCCCGTACTCTCGCTCTCCACGGTAAGTACAGGCAGTTGGCGCAGGTCTCCTACCTGACTTCGCCACACTACCCTTTAGCCTCCCCCCAAGAAAATTTTGGGTTGTACTCGCGGGCTTCCAGCCTTGCTTCCGTGCTGCCTCCTCATATCGCCGCCTCTCTGCTTTCGCTGCCTCCAGCTCAGCTTTGGGGCGGCGATATTCTCCTGGTTGAGCCCAAGGTCCCTTACCATCCAATTCGTCCTCCCATGTCCAGAAATCCTGTGTAGGTGGGTCCTGTTGCCGCTTGACACGCCGCTTGGTCCGATTCTGGTGGGTAATTCTGTCACGATCGTCAATGGGAGAGAGAGAGGACCAAGGCGCAGCGTGTGGAAAATACATCTTCTCTTTATTAGAAGAAGGAACAACGAAACAAAACAACAAACAGACGAACGTGAAGCTATCAAAGCCTAGGTGCAAACATGCAACATAGACACAGACATTTGATGGGAGACTGACATTTGCATTCACTCAACACAAACTCATACACTAAACCCAACACCCCCTTTTCCATATAACCACCCAAAACGACAAAACACAAACATTCCCCATGTCACACCCTGACCTAACTAAAATAATAAAGAAAACAAAGAATACTAAGGCCAGGGCGTGACAATGATGGTACAAATAAATACAAAAAACATGTTTTTTACTTTGTATTATCTTTTATCATTTCTAATGTGTTATATTATCCTACATTCATTTCACATTTCACATTTCCACAAATTTCAAAGTTTCTCCTTTGAAATGGTATCAAGAATATGCATATCCTTGCTTCAGGTCCTGAGCTACAGGCAGTTAGATTTGGGTATGTCATTTTAGGCGAAAATTGAAAAAAAGGGGTGGATCCTTAAGTCAGTCCATGGGTGATTGCTCACAAAACTAAAACAATAAATGTCATCCATAGAAGAGTCCTTTGGAGGAAGGATTGTTGACAAGTATTTGTCATTTGTACCTTAAAGCATACTTGAGAAACTGAAGTTGGAATATTTGTGACATTTTGGACTTACCCAGGGCTCCTTTAGGACTCCATACTTTCATCTGTGGGTGATACAAAGTAAAAGTTGGAGTCATATAAAGCTTTACCGCTTGCTCTGTAATATGAGTAGTATTTTGATTTCAATAGCACATTTCTTACATACATTTATGCATATTGAAAAATATGACCATGAATATTAAAAATATATTATTTTAGATTATGCACATTTTTCAATATATGATCCCTTCATTCATCCCATAAAACGAATACTAGTAAAGATCCCACTCTGGAAATCTAATATGGATGTAGAATACAGATGCTTCAGAAAGTATTCACACTACTTGACTTTTTCAACATTTTGTTGTTTTACAGCCTGATTTTAAAATGGATTAAAAATATGATTTTTTTTTGTCACCGGCCTATACACAATACCTCATAATGTCAAAGTGGAATTATGTTTCTAGAAATGTTTACAAACTAATTAAAAATGAAAAGCTGAGATGTCTTGAGTCAATAAGTATTCAAACACTTTGTCATGGCAAACCTAAATAAGTTCAGCAGTAAAAATGTCCTTAACAAGTCACAGAATAAGTTGCATGGACTCTTTGGGAAGTACTATTGTTTAACATGATTTTTGAATCCTATAACTCTAAAAGTAGCAGAGATCACAGTCTGGAACTTAGGTATTGGCGTAAGGTATATTATGAGTTGCACCCCCTTTTGCACTTCGAACACCCTCAATTTGTCGCGGTATGTGTCAAAAGCGTTCCACAGGGATGCTGGCCCATGTTGACTCCAATGCTTCCCACAGTTGTGTCAAATGGTCTGGATGTCCTTTGGGTGGTGGATCATTCTTGAAACACACAGGAAACTGTTGAGCTTGAAAAACCCAGCAGGGTTACAGCTCAAGACACACACAAACAAATGTGCCTGGCATTGCCTACGATACCCCGTTCAAAGGCACTTAAATATTTTGTCTTGCCCATTCACCCTCTAAACATCACACATACACAATCCATGTCTCAATTGTCTCAAGGCTTAAAAATCCTTCTTTAACCTGTCTCCTCTCCTTCATGTACACTGATGGATGTGGATTTAAGTATTTTTGTTGGGTATCTGTACATTACTTCACTATTTACTTCACCACAACTTTAACTTTTACTTCAGCACATTCCTAAAGAAAAGTACTTTTCACTCCCTACATTTTCCCTGACACCTATAAGTACTTGTTACATTTTGAATGCTTAGCAGGACAGGAATATTGTCAAATTATCAAGAGAAAATCTATGGTCATCCCTACTGGTTCTGATCTGGCAGACTCACTAAACACACATGCTTCATTTGTAAATGAGTGTTGGAGTGTGCCCCTGACTATCTGTAAATTAAAAAAAATATGAAAGTATAAGGAATTTGAAATGATTCATACTTTTACATTTTATACTTAACTGTATTTTAACAATAACATTTACTTTTGATACTTAAGTATATTTAGAACCAAATACTTTTAGACTTTTACTCAAGTAGTATATTACTGTGTGACTTTCACTTTATCTTGAGTCATTTTCTTTTAAGGTATTTTTACTCTTACTCAAGTATGACAATTGGGTACTTTTTCCACCACTGAATATGCTCAAGGTCTTATCTTCCATTAAATGTCCAACAACTGTCATTTGTACACCTTTGTGCAGAATGTAGCTCCATGTCTGACACTCACCAGGTTGGAGTGGAGAAGTTATACTACTGGAGAGGATGTGGGCTTCATGTCTGGGGAGGTGGGACCTAATGAGGTCAGTTGTCCACTGGACGTTGAGGTTGGTGGTGTGGTGGACTGTCCAATAGTAGTGGTTGTTGGTGACATGGTGGACTGTCCATTTGTAGTGGCAGGTGGTGAGGTGGTGGACTGTCCGATAGTAGTTGTAGTTCGTGAGGTGGTGGACTGTCCATTTGTAGTGGTGAGGTGGTGGACTGTCCATTAGTAGTGGCAGGTGGTGAGGTGGACATCTTGGTAGAGGGAGGTCCAGTTGAAGTAGAGGTGGTGGTTTCAGGAGTAGCAGGACTGGCCATATCCCCAGTGGTGTTACTTAGACGTTCATCTGTCAAAATGAAGTAGAATACATGCAAATAAGTGCCTGTTTCCTGTCATGTTGATCAATGATACTAAAACAATGTACTCTATATAAAACATTTACATTTTTATTATTTGGGAGATTCTATACAACCTAGTCATAAATGATGATTGACTGTCAACACGAGTTTGATAAAACTCTCACAGGGTTCAACTTACCCCCATAGCACAGCGAATGACTTAGAACAATTTTCTGGTGTCTATTTTCTGTAATAGTTCAGCTTTACACAGTTTCCGTCTCCAAAACACATTGGATTGTCCCATTTCTGAAATGGTTCCCCACTGGACCAATTCCATGTGTTGTTCTCATGCTTTAGTCCAATCCAGGTGATCCCTTTAGTCACCTGATCAAAGGCATCCTGCTCTTTCTGGTTACAGATACTGGCCGGTTCTCCTTGTTGATAGTTGCAGTCTTTCACAGCCTTCGTCTAGTTCTTTGGTTTGGTTATCAGCTTATACACCTTCTCTGTTGCTCCATTGTCATGACGAACTTATGGGAAGAAAAGGTGAAAAGTGATTTATCAGATTTCATGAGACAGTTAATAAGAAAAATATCCTGGAAGTCAATTACAGGGGATATTTTGAGGTCTGACATCCAGTGATTTGAAGTGGAAACAATAGTGGTTTTAGAGATTGACACATGTAGGGTAATGAGGTGTCACACAACTGTTGTTGAAAACGAGAACAAGCTGAAACGGCACAGTGAATGTTGGGATGGCTGACAAAGCCACCATCCCAGTTTAAGAACATGAAGTCCTCCCCATCAGACCACCTCCACTTTTCATCTGGATCAGGTTTATCTCTATGGAGCCCAATCCACACATCACTATTGAAATGACTCAGAGTGGATTGAATTGCCTTCCAATCCTCTTCTGTGCGTACGATGGATAGGTTTGTGTAGAACTGTCTGCAGTACTCGTGTGCCTCGGTCCAGTTTTTCATCTCAGGGACAAGGCTGTACTTCTTGGCTGAGTAAGGTGACTGTTTAAAATACAGAGAAAATGCTTATCAGACTGCTTGTTGTGTTGAGTGGCAAACATGACCATCTTCAGCTTCCACTATTTATTCTAAAATATAGGCAACACATACCGTTTGATAGCAGAGTAATATAGAGATGTAGATTTAATTGATGAAAGCAACAGAGCACGTTTCAGGGCCATGGAGAAATTAACACAATCTCCTTCCAAATTTCCTACCTAATTTCTGCCTCATTCCAGTTAAATGTAAAGTACTGGCACTTGTCGTTATTGGTGCATTCCTGCCTGCACCGACTTGCATTTTGGGTTGCGATTGGCTGATTCTCAATATTGTTCCCCAGAAAATGGAAGTATTTCACCACACAGACCATCAGAAAGGGACACAGGATAAAGCATCACTAGGCACCAGCAAAACAACATTACCAACTGTACAGACTTTGTTAGGGAAAGAACACAATAGTGATGTATAAATGTAACATTCATACATTGAGATCAAGACACAAATGGTTGACTTTCGCCTTTTTCATGGAGGTGATAGGTGTGCTCAAACATTCAATACATACACAAAATGTTAGGATTCAAGCCACATTCAGGAACAGATAGCATTGACCTGTCCCGCCCTGACCTTAGAGAGCCGTTTTATTTCTCTATTTGGTTAGGTCAGGGTGTGATGTGGGGTGGCCATTCTATGTTTTGTATTTCTGTGTGTTTGGCCGAGTGTGGTTCCCAATCAGAGACAACTGTCTATCGTTGTCTCTGATAGGGAATCATACTTAGGCAGCCTGTTTTGCCACCTTAGTTGTGGGTAGTTGTCTTGGTTAGTGGCCTGTATAGCCCTAGTAAGTGTCACGTTCGTTTTCGGTGTTTCTTGTTTTGTTGGCGACATTCTTAAAAACTTCTTATGGCTGCAGGGGCAGTATTGAGTAACTTGGAAAAAGGTGCCCATTTCAAACGGCCTCGTACTCAATTCTTGCTCGTACAATATGCATATTATTATTACTATTGGATAGAAAACACTCTCTAGTTTCTAAAACCGTTTGAATTATTTCTCTGAGTGAAACAGAACTCATTCTGCAGCCCACTTCCTGACAGGAAGTGAGATTTCTGAAATCGAGGTCTCTGTTCAAAGGCTTGCCTATAAATGGGCATGATACGTATTGGTATACATGCACGTCATACACCTTCCCCTAGATGTCAAGAGGAAGTGAGAGAAGAAATGAAGTGATTATCTTGGTCTGAGGTCGAATAAATCCTCTTGGAATGACGTGTCCGCCATTTCCTGTTTTTTCGAAAGCGCGAAGATGAACCTGGAATCGCCTTCTGGAAAGCTGTCGTTATAGGCGAATACTATCTCCGGCTTTGATTTTATTTGATACATGTTACAATATCATCGTAAAGTATGTTTTTTCAATATAGTTTTATTCGATTATTGAAATTTATTCGGGACGTTAGGCGTGTTGCGTTGTTTGACTTTGTTCACGAAGGAGAGCTTCGCGCCACTGGGCCAGTGTGCTTGCTAATTCAAGAGGGAAAGAGGTCGTTCTAAACCCAAACAACGACTGTTCTGGACAAAGGACCCCTTGTACAACATTCTGATGGAAGATCACCAAAAGTAGGACCCATTTTGGGATGCTATTTCATATATCTGTCGAACTGTGCTATCGCTACCGTTTGCCTTGAATCAATGCTGTTGTGTGTTAGCTATTGTAGTAAGCTAATATAACGCTATATTGTGTTTTCGCTGTAAAACACTTAAAAAATCGGAAATATCGGCTGTATTCACAAGATCTTTGTCTTTCATTTGCTATACACCATATATTTTTCAGAAATGTTTTATGATGAGTATTTAGGTATTTGACGTTGGTGTCTGTAATTACTCTGGTTGCTTCGGTGCTATTTCTGACGGTAGCTGTGATGGTAGCATCAATGTAAAACTGATTTATACCTCAAATATGCACATTTTTCGAACAAAACATAGATTTATTGTGTAACATGTTATAGGACTGTCATCTGATGAAGTTGTTTCTTGGTTAGTTTGGTTGGATCTTGGTTAGTTAGGTTGGCTTTGTGCATGCTACCTGTGCTGTGAAAAATGTCTGTCCTTTTTTCTATTTGGTGGTGAGCTAACATAAATATACGTGGTGTTTTCGCTGTAAAACATTTTAAAAATCGGACATGTTGGCTGGATTCACAAGATGTTTATCTTTCTAATGCTGTATTGGACTTGTTAATGTGTGAAAGTTAAATATTTCTAAAAAATATATTTTGAATTTCGCGCCCTGCACTTGAGCTGGATGTTGTCATAAGTGTACCGGTGTCGGGCTTGCAGCCTGAAGAAGACCCTCTAGAGATCTCTGCTCTGCAGCAGTAGCTCCCACTGTCTGCAGGCTGAAGGTCTAAAATGGTGAAGTTCACCATCACAACTCCACTTATACATCTGCATTTGTTTTCTTGTGTGATTGTTATTGTTGTGTCAGCTATGTGATTACAACAGGACCAACATTTGCTGTTTGGGGTTTAAGGCTGGGTTTCTGTACAGCACTTTGTGACATTGGCTGATACATACAGACTTTATAAATACATTTGATTGATTGATTGACATGGTATACACTTGGATTAACTGAACACGTACTTTGAAATTAGCAAATACATTTATAATCTAAGTCGAGGTAAAAGATGTGATGGAGCTTTAATTTCAACATATATTTATCTCTAAATCTATTGATTCCCTTATTGTCTATGATATGCATAATAGACGTATATATATAAAAAAAATCACAAACTTTGATTTAATATTAGATTTTTACCTCTAGTCAGAATATTAAGCAAAGAGCTCCATTCAAATAATTTAAAAGAGATACTGTACGAAACAGTTACAAAAGGTTGTTATGTGAGTATCTCTTAAAAGAAAAGCACAGAGTGCAATATCATTTGATGTTTTCAATTGATCAAAAATGTTTAATGCAGCTTGAAATGATGGCACACCTACCCAGTTAGCTGGCCTCTTCCCTCCCCAGAGTTTGGTTGTGAGATGGGGAGACCGGGGAAAGAGAGATGAGTTTATAGAGTTTCTCTCCTCCCTCTCTGCTGACCAGGTGAACACACCCAGGAGATGCTGAAACTTCAGCTCCAACCCCTCCCTCCACATAAACAAACACTGACCAATAGACCCAATGTATTTTCTCTGTTATTACAGTGGACTTTATACGGTATTTGAAATACAGTATGTTGTGTGATCAAATGTACATTTCTGTTAGTGTATCAAGTTCACATTTGTGACAGTAATTTGCAGTACATTTGGTAAATAGGAATCAATTCATTATTATTTCCACTGGACATGGGCTTCACTAAAGAGCAGGGTTCAGTACAATATCCACTGACCTCTGATTGACGAGACATGAAGATATGTGGTTAATGAATCATAGAAAACACCAAAGATATCAATTTAAGGTCTGTATTTGGTGCATGTGACTAATAAAATGTGATTTGATTTGTAACCTGTGAGTTCTCCCAGTGCCAGTCAAGGCAGGTCATCTTCCTACAGCCCAATGCATTGTAAATAAAGTCCTGTTTTGTATGTGGTACCTACAGGGTTATGGCAGCCTAATCCCCAATTGTGTAAACAAAGTGCAATGTAATTCTGTATGTACAAAAGCCCATAATTCCTGGTATGGACATTTTGTAGTCCATACTGATATCATATTTGGTTGGAGTTTAGTGCTACGGTACAAGTGCTACGGTACAAGTAGTTAGGATGGGGTTTTACTTCCTGGTCTATGTCAATTTGGATAAAAGCATTTGCTAAATACGTGATGACTTGGTTTATGAAGGTGATTTATGCTTAACAGCCATCAACTACATGAATAAGGGAAAGAACCCCACACCTCTCCCCTGCTATCCATGAACCTGTGTTTGACTGTAATAGCTGACACAACACACCATGACACCAGGGAAAACTCTAATGATATACGAATGTTGATTAGCTTCATAACATGGATACTGTAATTCTCTCACACCCACAACAGTCTGTCTGTCTGTGTGTGTCTCTATATTTACTGTTCCCTGAAGTTTGCCGCTTGCATGTTGGCACATAATTCTACATAATTCTGTTGTGATTACTGCCTCCATCTCATCATTCTTGCTGGAGGGTGAAAATAATGGTAATACTGATGTCACTAATCAAACATCTTTTATTGAATGTAAATGTAAATGTAAATTGAAGAATGTCAACAGTCACATCCATAATGGAGTAACATCATATTTCTCATTACAATGCAAGTCCCTGACTGAAATGTCCTTTTTACTTCTCTTCTCTTCTCTAATCAAATTGCCCTGATGTACAACAAACATTATTATTACATTACATTCATAAACCAACATAAACCGTAGATTATAATTTGATGTTATATTAGTAAAACATTGTAATGTCTAAATCAATCCTAATATAAATTGACTTCATATTTTACCTTCACAAGACAAATTGAACTATCATAACTTGAATAACATTACCAAAACTAATATTGTATTACGTATTATAAGGTATATAATATATAATGTGGTTTCCTTGGACCTTCCATCCCTCTCCTGTTGCATCATCATGGCTGGTCCTCTTCATCCTGACCCACACGGACCTTAGAAAACAAACACAACAGTACAAAGACTCTCACTGGAAATAGTTCATGAACACCTTACTTCATTTCCATACTGTCAATGGGATGCAAAACCTAACAACACACTGTACAAGGGACTCTGAACAACAGACTAAACAGAAGTAGGGTCATTTTTATAACTGTAGCACCAAAAAGTGTTTACCTTCTTCTGGGCTTCCAAGTTCTCCAACTTCTCTGTTAGGCAGTTCTCTCCAGCGTAGGCCTTGGATGACGTTCCCGTTCTTAGCAAACTCCTTTCTGATCTATGACATATGATCAAACTAGATAAAGCCAGAAACACCCATTTAAATTGAGCATCCTAAATGTAATACTATGATGTCAGGTTTCTATTCCTAATCATGAGAAGAGTGAAATGAGTGAGCATGACATTGATTTCTGATGTGGAACATGTAGGACTACTGTACCTGCTCCAACATCTGTTCCTTTACCACTGGGTCATTGAGGTCACCTCCTGTGTTAGATTTCAGAGACGTGGGAGGGGGCACAGACGGCTTGCCGAGCCAATGGAGATGACTTAGCGAGCATCCTCATCCAAGAGGATTACACAGCATTCCAAAGCATAACAGAGACACAGCAGTTTGAAATGTGGATTGGACTCTACTGGAAGACTTCTACCAGAAAGTGGGAGTGGTCCAATGGGGACCCCTTTCCATACTGTGTGTCTGAGCCTCAACTGGGTGCTAGTAACTGCTGCTCTCTGACCCGTAAGGGCCATTGACAGACTGAACACTCCTCCCTGGACAATAGAGACTGCTCTCTGACCTGTAAGGGCCATTGACAGACTGAACACTCCTCCCTGGACAATAGAGACTGCTCTCTGACCCGTAAGGGCCATGGACAGACTGAACACTCCTCTCTGGACAATAGAGACTGCTCTCTGACCCGTAAGGGCCATGGACAGACTGAACACTCCTCTCTGGACAATAGAGACTGCTCTCTGACCTGTAAGGGCCATTGACAGACTGAACACTCCTCCCCTGACAATAGAGACTGCTCTCTGACCCATAAGGGCCATTGACAGACTAAACACTCTTCTCTGGACAATATAGACTGCTCTCTGACCTGTAAGGGCCATTGACAGACTGAACACTCCTCCCTGGACAATAGAGACTGCTCTCTGACCCGTAAGGGCCATGGACAGACTGAACACTCCTCTCTGGACAATAGAGACTGCTCTCTGACCTGTAAGGGCCATGGACAGACTGAACACTCCTCTCTGGACAATATAGACTGCTCTCTGACCTGTAAGGGCCATTGACAGACTGAACACTCCTCCCCTGACAATAGAGACTGCTCTCTGACCCATAAGGGCCATGGACAGACTGAACACTCCTCTCTGGACAAGATAGACTGCTCTCTGACCTGTAAGGGCCATTGACAGACTGAACACTCCTCCCCTGACAATAGAGACTGCTCTCTGACCCATAAGAGCCATTGACAGACTGAACACTCCTCTCTGGACAATAGAGACTGCTCTCTGACCCGTAAGAGCCATTGACAGACTGAACACTCTTCTCTGGACAAGATAGACTGCTCTCTGAAGAGATTGTTCCTTTGCACTGGAAGTAAGACTATCATCTTTATTTATTTATTATTTATTTTTATTATTTTCAGATGCAGATGTCAGATGCAGGACACAGCGATGCATTCATGTAGACTACACCACTGTCAGATGCCACCTCTCTCTCACCACTCTCACTAAGGACTAATGCAAGTGTGTGTTCATGTGGTTTATCTTATGAGATAATATTCCCATACTGTTAAACATAGAACATAAAGTCTTGCTACTTCACAGTTCCAAAGTAATTTACAACCTACAAAAGGACATTGAAAGTAAAGTGATTTATTTATTGTCCATCTAGAAAAGAGAATGAAGCAGACCATTGTAAGGATGTCTCTGAAATCTAACTCAGGAGCTGACCTCAATGACCCAGTGGTAAAGGAACAGATGTTGGAGCAGGTACAGTCTACAACATCAGAATCAATGTCATGCTCACTAATTTCCCTGTTCTCTTATGATCACAAGTTTATATTCCAACTGACCATATTATTAAACTCTGATGCTTGATAAAAACGATGAGTGCTGCTGGCTTTATCTGGTTTGATCATATCTCATAGATCAGAAAGGAGTTTGCTAAGAACTTCATCCAAAATGACCCTCCTTATGTTAAGTCTGTTGTTCAGAGTCCATTGTACTGTGTGTTGTTAGGTTTTGCATCCCGTTGAAACTATGGAAATTAAGTAAGGTGTTCATGGACTATTTCCAGTGAGAGTCTTTGTACTGTTGTGTTTGTTTTCTAAGGTCAGGATGAAGAGGACCAGCCTTGATGATGCAGCAGGAGAGGCATGGAAGGTCCAGGAAAATCACATGACATATTATATACCTTATAATACATAATAGAATGTTATTTTAGTTAATGTTATTCAAGTTATGATAGTTTAATTTGTCTGAAGAAAGTAAAATATGAAGCTAATTTATATTAGGATAGATTTAAACGTTCTATTGATTTACTATTGTCATATCAAATTATAATCTAAATGTTTTTTGGTGTATGAATGTAGTGTAATAATAATGTTTGTTGTACATAAGGGAAATTAGATTAGCGAAAGGAAGAGGAATAAAATGGAAATTTCAGTGAGGGATTTGCATTTTATAATTCTTCATATTGATGTAACTGTTGACATTCTTAAATAAAATATGTTTTAGTGACAACAGTATTACCATTATTTTCACCCTCCAGCAAGAATGGTAAGATGGGGGCACAAACCTCAGTCATTGGCTTCATCAAAGAGTGCATCGATGACGTCATCCCCACAGTTCCCGTGCGTACATATCCAAACCAGAAGCCATGGATTACAGGCAACATCCGCATCGAGCTAAAGGCTAGAGCTGCCGCTTTCAAGGAGTGGGACGCTAATAAGAAACACTTACAAGAAATCCCGCTATGCCCTCAGACGAACCATCAAACAAGCAAAGCGTCAATACAGGATTAAGATTGAGTCCTACTATACCGGCTCTGACGCCCGTCGGATGTGACAGGGCTTGAAAACTATTACGGACTGCAAAGGGAAACCCAAACGCAAGCTTCCCAGTGACGCGAGCCTACCAGACGAGCTAAATGCCTTTTATGCTCGCTTCCAGGCAAGCAACTCTGAAGCATGCATGAGAGCACCAGCTGTTTTGGACGACTGTGTTATAACGCTCTCGGTAGCCGATGTGACCAAGACCTTTAAACCGATCAGCATTCACAAAGCCGCAGGGCCAGACAGATTACCAGGACTTGTACTCAAAGCATGCGCGGACAACCTGGCAATTATCTTCACTGCCATTTTCAACCTCTCCCTGAGTCTGTAATACCTACATGTTTCAAGCAGACCACCATAGTCCCTGTGCCCAAGGAAGCGAAGGTAATCTGACTAAATGATTACCGCCCCAGGGCACTCACGTCGGTAGCCCTGAAGTGCTTTGAAAGGCTGGTCATTGCTCACATCAACAGCCTCCTCCCGGATACCCTAGACCTACTCCAATTTGCATACCGCCCCAACAGATCCACAGTTGACGCAATCTCAATCGCACTTGTTAGGAATTTTATGAATAATGACTAAACAATGTCTACATTTAGATAAAACTATAATTAATTGAACTCTACCCTGTATTATTATATCTGATTAATAATGTTAATTCATAAGGAAGGGATTATGTAGCATGAACAAGGAGTAATTAAAACATAATAAACACCATTCCAACTTAGTTGGAGAGGAATGTGTTGTGGGTTATTAAGTAAGCAAAAAGGATCATTAACCTATGGTTGAACCGACTCAACTTAGCCCTGGGATGTTTAGATAAGGCAGCGAGTGACTCCCTAGGTCTTCCATTATCTTGAGCTGTCTGCTAAAGTGGTAATAAATTATGGTGAAACTTCAGCAGTTAATCTAGTTATATTGTGTGTCATGTGTGTGCGCTGGTGAGTTGGAATTAACTTTTGAACCTGTTTTGTCTTGGTCGAGAGGAGGAGCTTCATTCTGTGACCAATGACGTCATATTTTGTATATACTGTTGTTCGTGGTTCAATGGGAGCGCGCTCAGAGAATAAATACTATTATCTAATTTTAATAAGACTGGTCCCTGTCTATTTTATGCTAATAAGAATCTTACAAATTCTTAGAAACAGACAGAGTGATTTTAATTAATGAGCACATAAAGGAATTATGAAATTCCCCTAACACACTCCACACTGCTCTTTCTCACCTGGACAAAAGGAACACCTATGTGAGAATGCTGTTCATTGACTATAGCTCAGCATTTAACATCATAGTGCCCACAAAGTTTATCACTAAGCTAAGGACCCTGGGACTAAACACCTCCCTCTGCAACTGGATCCTGGACTTCCTGACAGGCAACCACATGTGGTAAGGGTAGGCAACAACACATCTGCCATGCTGATCCTCAACACTGGGGCCCCTCAGGGGTGTGTGCTTTGTCCCCTCCTGTACACCCCTCCTCTGTGTGCTTTGTCCCCTCCTGTACACAACTCCAACACCATCATTAACTTCTCACGAGTCACCAACCCTGATCCGGTAGTGATTTTTTTACTCCCAATAGTTTTTTCCTGCGTCAGTAGCTATCACTAATTCGACTAAATAAAAATATATATAGCCACTAACCAAGAAACAACTTCATAAGATGACAGTCTGATAACATATTTATGGTATAGCATAGTTTTTTTGGGGAAAAATTTGCATTTTTCAGGTATAAATCACAGTTCTACATTGCAGCTGCAATCTGAAATAGTGCTGACCCAGCCAGAACAATTACAGAGACCAACGTCATATAACGAATTACTCATCTTAAAACATTTCAGAAAAATACACAGCGTACAGATATTGAACGCCCAACATCTGGTGAATCCAAACAATATTTCAGATTTATTAAATGTTTTATAACGAAAACAAAATGTAGCGCTAAATTAGCATAGCTATACCAGGCAGATTCGGCTAGGCGCCCACGGCCAGTTCACATGCACAACAGATATGATATAACATCGTAAATTGGGTCTTACTATGGCTGATCTTTCATCAGAATGTTGATCAAAGTGTCCTTTGTCAAGATGAGTCGTTGGTTCCGTTCAGAATTGTTCCTTTCCCACTCCATTTAGCACAGGTACTGGTCGAGTGGCACGGATCTCTCAAACGTAAATAAAATCAGACAACGGAACACCACAAAACTCCCGAAAAAATTCAAATAATCTGATTAAACTATATTGAAAAAACATACATTACGATGATATGGTCACATGTATCAAACAAAATTCGACTCGGAGATAGTTTTCATCCATAACGCCAGCAAAACAGTACACAATCGCAGCTCCAACTCGTGCGAATCAGAAAACAGGAAGTTGTCGGTCACGCCAAAGAAATAGGTCTTATTTCACGTCAGTACCAGATAAACAAAGAATTTCTCCTCTGACGTCCTCTTGACACCCAGAGGAAGGCGAATGAAGTGTGTTTCTGGTCATAGGGGTCATGACCATATATAGGCAGAGCGTTGAAGCGAGCATAGACTTCTTGCATTCTACTTCTTGGTCAGGGAAAGTGCTGTCAAATGACTTGTGTATCACTCAGAGACAAAATTGAAACGGTTTTAGAAACTAGAGATTGTTTTCTTTCCAATGGTATTATTTATATGCATATAGTAAGAGCAATAATTGAATAAGAGGCAGTTTAATCTGTAGAGCAAATTATGCTAATGGGAAAATAGCACCCCCTGTATTCTCAAGAAGTTAAGTTTGCTGACAACACAACAGTGGTAGGCCTGATCACCCACAATGATGAGACAGCCTATAGGGAGTTAGTCAGAGACCTGGCACTGTGGTACCAGGACAGCAACCTCTCCCTCAATGTGAGCAAGACAAAGGAGCTGATCATGGACTACAGGAAAAGGCGGGCAGAACAGGCCTCCACTACCATCGACGGGGCTGTAGTGGAGCGGGTCGAGAGTTTCAAGTTCCTTGGTGTCCACATCACAAGCAAACTATCATGGTCCAAACACACCAAGACAGTTGTGAAGAGGGCACGACAACACATTTTCCCCCTCAGGAGACTGAAAAGATTTGGCATGGGTACCCAGATCGTCAAAAAGTTCTACAGCTGCACCATCGAGAGCATCCTGACCGGTTGCATCATCGCCTGGTATGGCAACTGCTCGGCATCTGACCATAAGATGCTACAGAGGGTAATGCGTACGGCTCAGCACATCACTGGGGCCAAGCTTCCTGCCATCCAGGACCTATATAGTAGGCGGTGTCAGAGGAAAGACCAAAGAATTGTCAAAGACCCCAGTCACCCAAGTCATAGACTGTTTTCTCTGCTACCGCACGGCAAGCGGTACCGGAGCGCCAAGTCTAGGACCAAAAGGCTCCTTCACAGCTTCTACCCCCAAGGCATAAGACTGCTGAACAATTAACCAAATGGCCACCAAACTATTTAGATTGACATTTTTACACTGCTGCTACGCTGTTTATTATCTATGCATAGTCACTTCACCCATACCTTTTATTTTTTTTTAATTTAACCTTTATTTAACTAGGCAAGTCATGTACAAATTATCTCAACTAACCTGTAGTTACATTGACTCGGTACCGGTACTCCCTGTATATAGCCTCGTTTTTGTTATTTTATTGTGTTACTTTTTATAATTTTTTACTTTAGTTTATATGGTAAATATTTTCATAACTCTTTCTTGAACTGCACTGTTGGTTAAAACTTCTTAGGGATAGGGGGCGACATTTTCACTTTTGGATGAATTGGTGCCCAAATTAAATGGCCTCGTACTCTGTCCTGGATCATATGATATGCATATTATTATTACTATTGGATAGAAAACACTCTGAAGTTTCTAAAACTGTTTGAATTATATCTGTGAGTAAAACAGAACTCATATGGCAGGCAAACTTCCAAACAGGAAGTGAAAATTCTGAAATGGGTCGCTGTGAAAGGCTTCGCCTATTCAATTGTCTTATATTTATGGATCTGTATGCCCTTCATACGCCTTCCACTAGATGTCAACAGGCAGTAGAACGCGGAATGAAGCGTCTAGCCTGATGTGGGACCGAATGAGAGCCTTTAGAGTGACAGGTCAGGCAGATTGCCAGTTCTTGGCCACGCACACTACGCATGTGATGTCCTTTTCTGCAATGCGTTAGATAGACATGAAGAAATGCTCCGTCTGGGACGTTATTGGATATATATGAGAAAAACATCCTGGAGATTGATTCTCAACTGAGTTTGACCAGTTTATTCGATTTGTAATATCACTTTTTGAAGTTTTCGTTCATTAGCGTAAAGTTCTGTGGACACGTGAACTACACATGCTAGCCAAAGTTGCTAATTCGACAGAAGTAATGGACATTATAAAACAAAAAAATGATTTATTGTGGAACTAGGATTCCTGACACTGCATTCTGATGAAAGATCATCAAAGGTAAGGGAATATTTATGATGTAATTTCGTATTTCTGTTGACTCCAACATGGCAGAGAATGGCTGAGCGCTGTCTCAGATTATTGCATGCTGTGCTTTTTACTAAAGTTATTTTTTAAATCTAACACAGCGGTTGCATTAAGAACCAGTGTATCTTTAATTATATGTTAAAACCTCTTGACACTACAGGGGGTGCTGTTTCAACTTGGACATTTATCGTTCCCAAATTAAACTGCCTCGTACTAAATTCTTGCTCGTACAATATGCATATTATTATTACTATTGGCTAGAAAACAATCTCTAGTTTCTAAAACCGGTTGAATTATGTCTGTGGGTGAACCAGAACTCTTTCTGCAGCGAAATCCATGACAGGAACTGCGAAGGTCTGAAAACGAGGCTCTGTTCTCAGATCAGTTTAAAGCTCTGTATGTATCCTACGGGTCGACATGAACTGCACCCGCCTTCCCCTGGATGTCAGTAACCAATGAGAAGTGGAATGGAGTGTCTACGTAGTTCTCAGAGCTTATAAAAGGCCAAGGAACGAAGTGAGCTCTCTTTTCGTCGTTCGTCATTGCGCAAAGCAAGACCTCAAGATGGCATTTTGAAACGCTCAGTTATCGGCCTTAGCTATATCCGTCTGTAATTTAATTCGATATAGGTGTTAGAAACATCATAACGAAGTTATTTTAAACCGAGTTATATCAGTTTATGCGAGTATATTGCTATTTTCGGAATTTCCTTAGTATTGCGTTTTGGGGATTTGGGCATGTTGTGGCCACATAGCTATTGTTAGCTGCTAATTCCGAAGTTGAAGACGACGTTTTACAACCAAGCAACGATTCTTTTGGACAAAGGACACCTTGCCCAAGATTCTGATGGAAGCTCGTCCAAAAGTAAGAGCTATTTATGATGTTATTCCGTATTTATGTGGAAAAATGTAAACGCATTTGTCCGCCATTATTGCGGCACTAGTCTGGCTGTAGCGCACACTGTATGTCTAGTAACGTTAATTTTAAAAATCTAACTCAGCGGTTGCATTAATAACTAATGCATCTTTCATTTGCTGTCCAACCTGTATTTTTTAGTCAATCTAATCGATAAATAATCGTAAACTTAGGTGCCTTTCCAAAATGGCGTCGGCCAGAATGCATGACCTGTTGCCACTGATCACATTGTATAACCACGATTTGTGCTGCTAAATATGCACATTTTCGAACAAAACCTATATGCATTGTGTAATATGATGTTACAGGACTGTCATCTGACGAAGTATATCAAGGTTAGTCAAAAATTATATATCTTTTGCTGTATTGTTACGATCGCTAACCTGTGCTGCTGGTAAATTGCTTGTGTTTCTGGCTATTGTGCTAAGCTAATATAATGCTATATTGTGTTTTCGCTGTAAAACACTTAAAAAATCTGACATATTGGCTGGATTCACAAGATGTTGGGCTTTCATTTGCTGTACGCTGTGTATTTTTCAGAAATGTTTTAAGATGAGTAATTAGGTATTTGACGTTGGTCTCTGTAATTATTCTGGCAGCTTCGGCACTATTTCAGATTGCAGCTGCAATGTAGAACTATGTTATCAGACTGTCATCTTATGAAGTTGTTTCTTGGTTAGTGGCTATATATATCTTTATTTGGTCGAATTTGTGATAGCTACTGATGGAGTAAAAAACTGGTGGAGTAAAAAAAGTGGTGTCTTTTGCTAACGTGGTTAGCTAATAGATTTACATATTGTGTCTTCCCTGTAAAACATTTTAAAAATCAGAAATGATGGCTGGATTCACAAGATGTGTATCTTTCATCTGGTGTCTTGGACTTGTGATTTAATGATATTTAGATGCTAGTATTTACTTGTGACGCTATGCTAGGCTATGCTAGTCAGCTTTTTTTACTGTGGGGGGTGCTGTGGGTAATTACTTTCGCTATTTTGGAGCCATTTCTGAACATGGCGCCAATGTAAAACTACGATTTGTGGCTATAAATATGCACATAATCGAACAAAACATAAATGTATTGTATAACATGATGTCATATGACTGTCATCTGATGAAGTTGTTCAAAGGTTAGTGATTAAAACCTTTTCTCAATAGGGGGGCGCCATTTCGACTTTGTAAAAATTCATTCCCAAATTAAACTGCTTCGTACTCAATTCTTGCTCGTACAATATGCATATTATTATTACTATTGGATAGAAAACACTCTCTAGTTTCTAAAACCGTTTGAATTATATCTGTGAGTAAAACAGAACTCATTTTGCAGCAAACTTCCTGTCAGGAACTGAAAAATCTGAAATCGGGGGCTCTGTTCCAGGGTCAGTTTATAAATTTGCATGTAATCTATGGGTCTACATGCACTGGATACGCCTTCCCCTAGATGTCAGTAAGCAGTGAGAATTGGAATGGGGTGTCTGGGTAGTTCTGAGGCCGTATAAAAGCTCTTGGAACCGGGTGTGCAGTCTTTTCAACGTTCGTCATGATGCAAGACAGACCTCAGGATTGCATTCTGAAAAGCTCTCGTTATAGGCTTTAGATATATCCGGCTCTGATTTTATTCAATATAGGTGTTAAAAACATCATAATGTAGTTATTTTAAACCGAGTTATATCAGTTTATATCAGTATATTGCGATTTTCGGTATTTAATTTGTGCTGCGTTATAGTGAGTTGGACACGTCTTCGCCACATGGCTAATGTTTGCTGCTAATTCCAAAGTTGAAGACGACAATCTACAACCGAGCAACGATTCTTCTGGACAAAGGACAACTTGCACAAGATTCTGATGGAAGCTCATCAAATAGTAAGAACTATTTATGATGTTAATTCGTTGTTCTGTTGAAAAATGTTAAACTATTATTCCGCCATTAATTTCGGTGCGGTCTCGCTTTAACGCACGCTGTATGTCGTAGTAACGTTAATTTTAAAAATCTAACACAGCGGTTGCATTAAGAACTAATGTATCTTTCATTTGCTGTCCAACCTGTATTTTTTAGTCAAGTTTATGATTAGTTATTGATTAGATTAGGTGCCTCTCCCAAGATTTCTCCCGACATTTTGTTTGCAGCTTGGCTACTATTCTCATTGTATAACCACGATTTGTGCCGCTAAATATGCACATTTTCGAACAAACAATATATGTATTGTGTAATATGATGTTACAGGACTGTCATCTGATGAAGTTTTGAGAAGGTTAGTGAAAAATGTAATATCTTTTGCTGGTTTATTCGCTATCGCTAACGTGCATGAATCAATGCTGCTGTGTGGTTGGCTATTGTAGTAAGCTAATATAATGCTAAATTGTGTTTTCGCTGTAAAACACTTAAAAAATCTGAAATATTGGCTGGATTCACAAGATCTTTGTCTGTCATTTGCTGTACACTGTGTATTTTTCATAAATGTTTTATGATGAGTATTTAGTTAATTCACGTTGCTCTCTGTAGTTATTCTAGTTGCTTTGGTGAGAGTTGTGATGGTGGCTGCAATGTAAAACTATGATTTATACCTGAAATATGCACATTTTTCGAACAAAACATATGCTATACAATAAATATGTTATCAGACTGTCATCTGATGAAGTTGTTTCTTGGTTAGTGACTATTTATATCTTTATTTGGTCGAATTTGTGATAGCTACCTATGCAGTAAAAAAATGGTGGAGAAAAAAAAGTTGGGTCTTTTGCTATCGTGGTTAGCTAATAGAAATACATATTGTGTCTTCCCTGTAAAACATTTTAAAAATCAGAAATGATGGCTGGATTCACAAGATGTGTATCTTTCATCTGGTGTCTTGGACTTGTGATTTCATGATATTTAGATGCTAGTATTTACTTGTGGCGCTATGCTAGGCTATGCTAGTCAGCTTTTTTTACTGATGAGGGTGCTCCCGGATCCGGGATTGGGACAAACTAAAAGTTAATTTTATCTCTATTTGTGAGTTTTGTGAAAGCTATCTTTTCTGTGAAAAAATGGCGGTGTGTTTTTGGATATTGTGGTGAGCTAACATAAATATATGTTGTGTTTTCGCTGTAAAACATTTTAAAAATCGGACATGTTGGCTGGATTCACAAGATGTTTATCTTTCATTTGCTGTATTGGACTTGTGATTTCATGAAATTATATTATATTATATCCCTGTGGCGCTAGGCCAGGCTATGCTAGTCAGCGTTTCTGTCCAGAAAGGTTAAGGGCTTGTAAGTAAGCATTTCCCGGTAAGGTCTAAACATGTTGTATTCGGCGCATGAAATCACATCAATGTAGAATTATGTGCCCACATCCAAGTGGCAGCCTTCAGGGACCCGTAAGTATCGAGACAGTGTCACGCTCGTCGTAATGTGGAGAGAGGAGAGGAGGAGGAGTAATGTGGAGAGAAGAGAGGAGGACCAAGGCGCAGCGTGATATGAATACATCTTCTATTTATTATAACGAAGAACACTTAACCAAACTTTACAAAACAACAAAACGAACTTGACGCTATATAGAAAATACTGCTGAACACAAAACACTACACATAGACAATAACCCAAGAAATACCCAACGGAATATGGCTGCCTAAATATGGTTCCCAATCAGAGACAACGATAAACAGCTGCCTCTAATTGAGAACCAATCTAGGCAACCATAGACATACAAACACCTAGACTAGTAAACACCCCATAAATATACAAAACCCCCTAGACTAGACAAACATATAAATCCCCCATGTCACACCCTGACCTAACCAAAATAATAAAGAAAACAAAGATAACTAAGGCCAGGGCGTGACAGGGCCCCCCCCCCCCCCCCCCAAAGGTGCGGACCTGACACAGAAGGGGAGGGTCCGGGTGGGCCTTCTTACGGCGGCGGCTCGGGTGCTCCACCATAGTCATTACCCGCTTTGGTGGCGCCTCTGGAGCGGGTCCCGGACTGAAGACCATCGTAGAGAGCGCCACTGGACGGAGGGGCGCCTCTGGACTGAGGGGCAGCTCCGGACTGAGGGGCAGCTCAGGACTGAGGGGCAGCTCCGGACTGAGGGGCAGCTCCGGACTGAGGGGCAGCTCAGGACTGAAGGGCAGCTCCGGACTGCCAGGCAGCTCCGGACTGAAAGGCAGCTCCGGACTGACGGGCAGCTCCGGACTGAGGGGTAGCTCAGGACTGAGGGGTAACTCAGGACTGAAAGGCAGCTCCGTACTGAAGGGCAGCTCCGGACTGACGGGCAGCTCCGGACTGAAGGGCAGCTCCGGACTGAGGGACAGCTCAGGACTGAGGGGCAACTCAGGACTGAGGGGTAGCTCAGGACTGAGGGGCAGCTCCGGACTGACGGGCAGCTCCGGACTGGCGGGTGGCTCTGGCAGCTCCTGACTGGCGGACGGCTCTGGCAGCTCCTGAATGGCGGACGGCTCTGGCAGCTCCTGACTGGCGGGCGGCTCTCCGGCTCCTGACTGGCGGGCGGCTCTGGCGTCTCCTGACTGGCGGGCGGCTCTGGCGGCTCCTGACTGGCGGGCGGCTCTGGCGGCTCCTGACTGACGGACGGCTCTAGCGGCTCAGGACAGACAGGCGGCTCTGACGGCTCAGGACAGACGGGCGGCTCTGACGGCTCAGGACAGACGGGCAGCTCAGCCGGCGCTGGACAGACGGGCAGCTCAGGCGGCGCTGGACAGACGAGCAGCTCAGGCGGCGCTGGACAGACGGGCAGCTCAGGCGGCGCTGGACAGACGGGCAGCTCAGGCGGCGCTGGACAGACAGGCAGTGGTACCGGGCTGGAGACACGCACCTCAAGGCGAGTGCGGGGAGAAGGAACAGGGCATACTGGACTGCCGAGGCGCACCATAAGCCTGGTGCGTGGTGCCGGCACTGGTGGTACCGGGCTGGGGACACACACCTCAAGGCTAGTGCGGGGAGCAGGAACAGGGCATACTGGACCCTGGAGGCGCACAGGAAGCCTGGTGCGTGGTGTTGGCACTGGTGGTACTGGGCTGGGGACACGTACCTCAAGGCGAGTGCGGGGTGCTGGAACTGGAGGCCTGGTTCGTGGCGCCGGCACCGGAGGACTGGTGCGAGGGGCTGCCACAGGAGAGGTGGTGCGTGGGGCTGCCACAGGAGAGCTAGTACGTGGGGCTGCCACAGGAGGTGCAGGACTAGGGAGGCGCACAGGAGGCCTGGTGCGTGGGACTGGCACTGTCATTACCAGACGGTTAGCACGCACCTCAGGACGAATATGGAGAGCTGACTCAGGTAACATCAAATCCCGGACACGCTCCGTCGGGCGGAGCTAGCTCCTCATAATGCCGCCTCTCGGCTTTCGCTGCCTCCAGCTCTGCCTTGGGGCGGCGATATTCACCCGGCTGTTCCCATGGTCCCTTGCCGTCTAATATTTCCTACCAAGTCCATTGCTCCACAAAGCGCTGGTTCCTTCCTTTCACGCTGCTTGGTCCGGTTGTGGTGGGTTATTCTGTCACGTTCGTTGTATGGAGGAAGAGAGGAGGACCAAGGCGCAGCGTGATACGAAATCATTCTTCTATTTATTAACTTCTACCGAGTCAGAAACCCGGATCCGGGAGCACCCCCCACCCCCCACCAGTAAAAAAGCTGAATAGCATAGCTAGCATAGCGTCACAAGTAAATAGTAGCATCTAAATATCATTCAATCACAAGTCCAAGATACCAGATGAAAGATCCACTTCTTGTGAATCCAGCAATCATTTCTGATTTTTAAAATGTTTTACAGGGAAGACACAATATGTAAATCTATTAGCTAACCACGTTAGCAAAAGACACAATTTTTCTTTGTCCACCATTTTTTCTCTCCACCAGTAACTATCACCAATTCGGCCAAATAAAGATATTGATAGCCACTAACCAAGAAGAAACCTCATCAGATGACAGTCTGATAACATATTTATTGTATAGGATAGTTTTTGTTAGAAAAATGTGCATATTTCAGGTAGAAATCATAGTTTACAATTGCACCCACCATCACAACTCGACTAGAATAAATACAGAGAGCAACGTGTATTACCAATTTACTCATCATAAAACATTTCATAAAAATAGACAAAGCATAGCAATGGAAAGACACAGATCTTGTGAATTCAGACAATATTTCAGATTTTCTAAGCGTTTTACAGCGAAAACACAATAAATCGTTATATTAGCATACCACATGTGCAAACGTTACCCCAGCATGAATCAAAGGCAAGGGGAGCGATAACGTTATGATCACCAAAATATATTAATTTTTTCACTAACCTTCTCAGAATTCTTCCGATGACACTCCTGTAACATCATATTACAAAATACATATAGAGTTTGTTCGAAAATGTGCATATTTAGCCACAAAAAAACGTGGTTATACAATGAGAATACTAGCAAAACTGCCCTGAAAATGTCGGGCGCTAGATTTGAGAGTGATCTAGTCTAATCGATAGCTAATCATAAACTTGACAAAAAAATACAGGGTTGACAGGAATCGAAAGACAAATTAGTTCTTAATGCAATCGCTGACTTACATTTGTAAAATTATCCTTACTGTGCAATACCGGGTCCGCCAAGCGAAGCTACACATAACAAAATGGCGACATATGCGTTTAAAATTTTTCAACAGAACAGCGATTTATCATCATAAATAGTTCTTACTGTGAGCTGTTCTTCCATCAGTATCTTGGGCAATGTATCCTTTCTTGGGTCTAATCTTATTTTGGTCGAAAGCTGTCCTCTTGTCCGTCGAAATGCCCACTAACGTTCGACCGGGACCCCGAAACGTGCCCGGTGCTTCAATGTGCATCACAAAGCAATGCCTCAAAATCGCACTAAACGGATATAAATTGCTATAAAACGGTTTAAATTAACTACCTTATGATGTTTTTAACACCTATAACGAGTAAAAACATGACCGGCGATATATAAGTGGCTAAACCAACGCTTGGAAAGAGAGAGAGTCCGACGTCCATCTTGCGTGAGGCGCAGCAGGAAAAGAACGGTACATCCGGTCTTTTCTGTTTTATACTGGCCCTGATTGCGCAATCGACTCCATTCAAATTGTCACCTCTTACTGACATCTAGAGGAAGGCATGGGCAGTGTTTGTATCCTCATAGGATTTACAGGGACTTTAAAACTGACCTGGGACCAGAGGCCAAAATGTCTGAAATCTCACTCCATATCAGGAAAAGTGCTGTAGAATGAGTTCTGTTTCACTCAGAGACATAATTCAAACGGCTATAGAAACTAGAGAGTGTTTTCTATCCAATAATAACTATAATATGCATATTGTACGAGCAAGAATTGAGTATGAGGCAGTTTAATTTGGAGACGATAAATGCTAATGTTGAAACAGCACCCCCTATATTTAATAATGAAACGAAGAACACTTAAACAAACTAATCAAAACAACAAAACGAACGTGAAGCTATATAGATAAAGTGCAGACACAAGCAACAAATACATAGACAATAACCCACGAAATACCCAACGGAATATGGCTGCCTAAATATGGTTCTCAATTAGAGGCAGCTGTTTATCGTTGTCTCTGATTGGGAACCATATTTTGGTCCTCCTCTCTTCCTCCATACAACGAACGTGACAGACAGACAGACAAAGACTGTTGTGGGTGTGACAGTATGACAGTATATCCATGTTATGAACCTAAGCAACATTTGGATGTTATTTGAATATTTCCTGGTATCATGGTGTGTTGACTGTGGCAGCTATTACAGTCATAAACACAGGCTCATGGATAGCAGGGGAGAGGTGTGGGGTTCTTGCCCTTATTCATGTTGTTGATGGCTGTTATACATTAATCAACTTCATAATGAAGTTATCATGTAGGCCTAGCAAACGCGATTATCCAAATCGCCATAGAGACAAGGAAGTAAAACCACATCCTAATGTATCTACTTGTACTGTAGCACTGGAATCCAACACAATTACCCGTATGGACTACAATATGTCCATACCAGGAACTATGGGCTTTTGTACATACAGAATTACATGCACTTTGTTTACACAATTGGGGATTAGGCTGCGATAACCCTGCAGGTACCACATACAAAACAGGAATTTATTTACAATGCATTGGGCTGTAGGAAGGTGACCTGCTTTGCCTGGCCCTGAGAGAACTCACTGACACAGGTTACAATCATATCTTTGGTGTTTTCTTTGTTTGTTTAACCACATACTTCATGTCTCGTCAATCAGAGGTCAGTGGATATTGTACTGAACCCTGCTCTTTAGTGAAGCCCATGTTCCACGCCAATAATAATGAATTGATTTCTATTTACCAAATGTACTGCAAATTACTGTCACAAATGTGAACTTGATACACTAACAGAAATGTACATTTGATCACACAACATACTGCATTTCAAATACCGTATAAAGTCCTCTGTAATAACAGAGAAAATACATTGGGTCTATTGGTCAGTGTTTGTTTATGTGGAGGGAGGGGTTGGAGCTGAAGTTTCAGCATCTCCTGGGTGTGTTCACCTGGTCAGCAGAGAGGGAGGAGAGAAACACTATAAACTCATCTCTCTTTCCCCGGTCTCCCCATCTCACAACCAAACTCTGGGGAGGGAAGAGGACAGCTAACTGGGTAGGTGTGCCATCATTTCAAGCTGCATTATACATTTTTATCCTGATCAAAGAAAAGCGCAGTGTTTCAATTTAAGAGGTAATAATTCAGATATGTTTGGCACCTTTTATAACTTATTGTTTGAAATGATTTGAATGGTGCCCTTTGCTTAGTATTCTGTGTATTTTTATGAAGTTGAGACTGACTACACTCTTAAAGTGTCAGACATTTGCCCGAAATGCCAGATAGGCCCACTTGACTAAAAGTTGACCAACCCATCTAACTTGTTTTTGTCGATGTTGTGGAAAATTACCACTATCTGTCTAATAATGGGGGCCTCAAGGTAAAAATAATGGGCCAGTTTTGGGACATCAAAGAAAAAAAATGGGCCAGTGTTTTAGAAACTAATACTGGTCCCAGTCCGCCCCTGCACTCTTAGAAAAAAGGGTTCCAAAAAGGTTCTGCAGCTGTCTTCATAGGAGAACCTTTTGAATAACCGTTTTTGTTCATAGAATAATATTGTCCTCTGTGAAATGGTTCCACATGGAACCCATAAGGCTTACTCAAAGGGTTATCCTATGGGAACAGTCAAAGAACCCTTTCATGTTCTAGATAACTTTTTTCAAAGTGTAGAAGTAAATCTAATGTTTGATAACAGTGTGAGTCAAAACATATCTTATGCATATCATAGAAATTGTGGAAATCAGTAGATTTAGATAGACTTGAGACATGCTTTTAAATCTCATCACATTTACCTCAAAGTAGACTATATTTTTTACTTCTTTCAAAGTGCATGTTTGGTTAATCAATGTAGTGTTTCCATAGAGTAGTGTAGTGTTTCCATAGAGTAACTGCAATGCTACTTTGGTAGTCAAATCACCTTATCATCACTTTGTCATTTTGTTTAACTGGAAAGGTACAACACTGCCTGTTAACTCTCAGAAGGAAATTGTGCACATTAGTTCAGACTTCAAAATGAACACAGACAATTCTTTCTTAATTATTTTCTTCTACATTAAATCTTTCAACAGATCTGGATTGATAAATGATTGTGTTTTAATTAACATGTGTTCACAACAACAATGCTTCTCTTGAGTTGCAATATAAGGGTTAGGAGCATTAAACCATAATCTCTTCACAGTGGCCATGATCCAGCCAGTACTTCTACTCCTGCTAATGGGTAAGAGATCAGATGGGGTGAATATTCCCCTTTTGGTATTATAGACCAACCTGCTATGACTTATCTAGTTGACCATGTATTCAATGTAGTTGGGTAGTGGTTCAGAACCTGGCAACATCTATGTATGTACAATGAGCTTCAGTTTAACCAACATTTAAGATGGCATCTACAGAACTCTCTTCTTGAGTGGACACATTCATATTTTAGTACAGTTTGCTTCAGTTTAACCAACATTTAAGATGACATCTACAGAACTCTCTTCTTGAGTGGACACATTCATATTTTAGTACAGTTTGCTTCAGTTTAACCATTTAAGATGACATCTACAGAACTCTCTTCTTGAGTGGACACATTCATATTTTAGTACAGTGATTATGAAGTTGAAATGCTAGTCCTAAGGTTGATGTCGGTGTCACAATCTAAACAGACCATCCCAAAACTGACATCTTTCTGATGTGACATTTATCCCCACAGCAGCCATGTCCTCACCAGTGTTTGGGACTGAGATATCAGTACTAGAGGGAACCTCTGTTACCCTTGTCTGCAGATACCTTGGGGATATAAAGCTTGAGACATGCTGGGGCAGATCTTGTGGAATTTTTCATTGTACTGATCCCATAATGGAAGATCAATCCAAATATAAAATTAACGCTGAAGTTGGAACAGTGGATCTCACCATTTTAAAGCTACAGCCGACAGACGGTGGGAGCTATTGCTGCAGAGTAAATGTCCCTGGATGGTTCAATGATCTTAAACAATTCTACAGCCTGAGGGTAGTCAAAGGTAAGTGTTGCACACTTCATAATACAGGTTATCAATGGGTTTTTCTCAGTGCAGATGTCACCTTACAGTAGGAAGGAGCATGAAGGGTTAAAGTCTTCTCTATGTATGAATGTTGTATTTCTGCATCACTATTGTGTATCAGTTTGTTCTCTCACTAACAAAGTCTGCACTACTGGTAATATCCTTTTGCTACCTAGTTGTACTTTATCCTGTGTCCCTTTCTGATGGTCTGTGTGGTGAAATACAGTATATCTTGGTTACAGGTTGTGTGAGGGACCTACTGGACGAAGTCCATTTTCTGGGGAACAATATTGCGAATCAGCCATTTACAACCGAAAATGCAAGTCAGTGCAGGCAGGAATGCATCAAAAATGACAGGTGCCAGTACTTCAATTTTTTTGATGAAAACACAGGAAGAATAGTCCACAGGTACATGCTCAAAAATTATATTTTTTTATGCTTGGGCAAATAAAGGCAGCAATATAATTTTTGAATCAGCACCATTCTGATAACTACTACCACATTTTTTGTGATATTTATTCCACAGAAACAATTGTTTCCTGAAGGTCTCAACTGGTGATTCGCCTGAAATTACAATACAGCACCTCCAACATGCAACCTCAGGCTACTCTCTGAGAAACTGCAGTGGTAAAGGTGAGTACATACAATAACATGACTTGATTCATCATTTGTTTTGGCCATTGAATATCTAGCCAATATCTAATAATCACAGAGGTAGACTTTGTTAATAGGCCCTCTTGAACAGGATAACAGACATGGATATCAAACTCTGTCATGTTGTGTTTCTGTTTATTCCATCATCTCTGTTGAAGGTGTAACTTAGTGAACGTCATCAATCAAGCATCAGACCTCTTTAAAGAGAGCCTTTTCAGACCAATGATGTGTAAAGTCTATATTCTGTAGTCTATAGAATACTATACAGTACTATCACTACTATGTATTCACTTTTAGTCATTGATGCACAGGACACGTCCATATTCATAAAACAAATTGGTTGGAGGTTTGAATGAGTTTGCAAATTTATGAATTTGCCTCTGTCACATGCTCTATATTACTCTGCTATCAAACAGTATGTGTTTCCTATATTTTAGAATAAATAGTGGAAGCTGAAGATGGTCATGTTTGCCAATCAACACAACAAGCAGTCTGATAAACATTTCCTCTGTATTTTAAACAGTCACCTACTCAGCCAAGAAGTACAGCCTTGTCCCTGAGAAGAAAAACTGGACCGAGGTACACGAGTACTGCAGACAGCACTACACAAACCTGTCCATCGTACACACAGAAGAGGATTGGAAGGCTATTCAATACTCTTTGGGTAATTTCAGTGGTGATGTGTGGATTGGGCTCCATAGGTCTGATCCAAATGAAAAGTGGAAGTGGTCTGATGGAGAGGACTTCATGTTCTTTAACTGGGAAAAAGGTTTTGGTGTCCACAATGTGCCTCATGACTGTGTCTTGTCTACTTCATCTCACTGGCAACCAGTGGCTTGCAAAACTCCAAGACAGTATATGTGTCAACAAGGTAAGGACTGACTCACTCACTCACTGTCTCTTTTTATCAATGGAAAATCCAACTTGTCATTTAACAAATGGGATTGACTGATTGCGCAACACCTACCCTAATACTGTATTCTTCATCTTATCAGATCTCAAACACTTTATTAATTAGGTTATCAAGTTCACCAAGTTTATTTCATATTGTGTGAAGTCATTAACTGCCTCATGAAATCTGATGTGTCACTTTTCACCTTCCCTCCTGTAAGTTCGTCATGGTAATGGAACAACAGAGAAGGAGTATGAGCTGATGCCTGGGCCAAAGATGCAGCAGGATGCTGTGACAGACTGCAGAACAATAAAAGGCAGAGAACTGGCTAGTATCTGTAACCAGAAAGAACAGGAAGCCTTTGATGAGTTGACTACAGAGGACACCTGTATTGGACTTGAGAACAACAATACACTATGGGAATGGTCAAACAGAGAACCATTTCAGCAATGGGAACATAACATGGGAGATGGAAACTGTGTACAGCTGAACTCAGACAGAAAATGGACTCCAAAAGATTGCTCTAATCAATGTGCTTTCATTTGCTATGGAGGTGAGTTCAACATTGTAAGAGTGTTTTCAAACTTTTCAAACAGTCAATCATATGACTAAATTGTATATAATCTCCACAAAGAAAATCCTAGTTTACTAGGAGTACTTTGCTTTTGTATCAATGATAAAAATGACAGGAAACTTAAAATGTACTTAAATGTACAGTTGAAGTTGGAAGTTAACATACACTTAGGTTGGAGTCATTAAAACTCGTTTTTCAACCGCTCCACAAATTTCTTGTTAACAAACTCTAGTTTTGGCAAGTCGTTTGGACATCTACGTTGTGCATGATAAGTAATTTTTCCAACAATTGCTAACAGACAGATTATTTCACTTATAATTCACTGTATCACAATTCCAGTGGGTCAGAAGTTTACATACACTAAGTTGACAATACCTTTAAACAGCTTGGACAATTCCAGAAAATTATGTCATGGCTTAGAAGCGTCTGATAGGCTAATTTACATAGATTGAGTCAATTGGAGGTGTACCTGTGGATGCATTTCAAGGCCTACCTTCAAACTCAGTGTCTCTCTGTTTGACATCATGGGAAAATCAAAAGAAATCAGCCAAGACCTCAGAAAAAAATTGTAGACCTCTACAAGTCTGGTTCATCCTTGGGAGCAATTTCCAAACGCCTGAAGGTACCACGTTCATCTGTACAAACAATAGTACGCAAGTATAAACACCATGGGACCACGCAGCCATCATACCGCTCAGGAAGGAGACACGTTCTGTCTCCTACAGAAGAACGTACTTTGGTGCAAAAAGTGCAAATCAATCCAACAACAACAGCAAAGAACCGTGTGAAGATGCTGGAGGAAACAGGTACAAAAGTATCTAAATCCACAGTAAAACGAGTCCTATATCTACACAACCTGAAAGGCCGCTCAGCAAGGAAAAAAGCTACTGCTCCAAAACCGCCACAAAAAAAGCCAGACTACGGTTTGCAACTGCACATGGGTACAAAGATTGTACTTTTTTGAGAAATGTCCTCTGGTCTGATGAAACAAAAATAGAACTGTTTGGCCATATTGACCATCGTTATGTTTGGAGGACAAAGGGGGAGGCTTGCAAGCTGAAGAACAACATCCCAACTGTGAAGCACGAGGGTGGCAGCATCATGTCGTGGGGGTGCTTTGCTTCAGGATGGACTTGTGGACTTCACAAAATAGATGGCATCATGAAGAGGGAAAATTATGTGGATATATTGAAGCAACATCTCAAGACATCAGTCAGGAAGTTAAAGCTTGGACAACAAACAAAGTCAAGGTATTGGAGTGGCCATCACAAAGCCCTGACCTCAATCCTATAGAAAATGTGTGGTCAGAACTGAAAAAGCGTGTGCGAGCAAGGAGTCCTATGAACCTGACTCAGTTACAGAAGCTCTGTCAGGAGGAATGGGCCAAAATTCACCCAACTTATTGTGGGAAGCTTGTGGAAGGCTACCCAAAACGTTTGACCCAAGTTAAACAATTTCAAGGCAATGCTACCAACAACTAATTGAGTGTATGTATACTTCTGACCCACTGGGAATGTGATGAAATAAATAAAAGCTGAAATAAATCATTCTCTCTACTATTATTCTGACATTTCACATTCTTCTAATAAAGTGGTGATCCTAACTGACCTAAAACAGGGCATTTTTACTAGGATTAAATGTCAGGAATTGTGAAAAACTGAGTTTAAATGTACTTGGCTAAGGTGTATGTAAACTTCCGACTTCAACTGTATATGTATTCTACCTCATTCATACAGATGAACGTCCACTTAACACCACTGGGGATTTGACCATTCCTGTTACCCCTGAAACCATCAGCCCTACTTCAACTGGACCTCCCTCTATCAAGACGTCCACCACAACACCTACCACTTTGCTACCTACTACTACTAATGGACAGTCCACCACCACACCAACTACCACTACCAATGGACAGTCCACCATCACACTAACTACCACTACCAATGGACAGTCCACCACCACACTAACTACCACTACCAATGGACAGTCCACCACCACACCACCTACCACTACCAATGGACCGTCCACCACATCACCACCTACCACTACCATTGGACAGTCAACCACACCCCCAACCTCAACTTCCAGTGGACAACTGACCTCATTAGGTCCCACCTCCCCAGACAGGAAGCCCACATCCTCCCCCAGTATTACAACTTCTCCACTCCATCCTGGTGAGTGTCAGACATGGAGCTACATTCTGTACCAATCTACACAAAGGTATACAAGTGCCAGTTTTTGGGCTTTTAATGATAGACAAGTCCTTGAGAGAATTTGTGGTTTTGTGTTAGTGCACTTCCATTAACATGTGTGCAATTTCATGTGTGTTTGTGTTTTGTCCATGCAGACTACCTGCACTACCTCAACGAGTCCAAGAGCTGGATCAATGCCCTGAAGTTCTGTAAAAGTCGTCACTCCAACCTGGTGCACATCACCAACCAGACCGTGCAGGCTGACTTGATCCAGCTCCTGGCCAATGTGGAGCTGCCATGTGGGGGGGTGTGGATTGGTCTGGAGCGGTCCATCTTTGAGTGGAGCGCCCCCTGGCTGTGGACCAGTGGTGATGTTAATAAGGTGGTGAAGTACAGAGAGTGGCACAGCTGCTTCCCCCTCAACCCCATCAATTACCACTGTGGTAAGATGGTCCGGGTTGGTAACGGAGAACTGAAGTGGCTGGATGCTTCCTGTCATCAGGAATTAACCTTCATCTGTCAAGGTGCATTGCTCAACTTTGGAGCTCCTATTTTATTTTATTTTTTCAGTTGGGTGGGACATTCATAACTTTGTAGATAGTCAAATATTACATTGAAGTGTCATGGTTTACTGCGGAATAGAGATTTACTGTCTTGACTCTCATGTCAGCTCTATGCAATGAATTACGTTATGCGATGCTCTGATTATACCTCCCTATTGAGGCTCAACCTACATCCCAGACACCCCCTCTCTACAGCTGGCTACTATCTGAATTACTCTTTTCTCCCCTTAACTCCCTCCCTTTTACAGAGTCTAGACTCACTCTACTAGTAATAGTCTTTAGAATGAGCCAAAACATAATGGCAAGGCCTGGTCATATAAGATACTGCAAAATTGATGTCCTCTAATCCTGTGTATGATTCTTTCTTTTGGAAAAGTTTTATCGTTACTTTTCCTTTAAAAACAGCTCATGTATATCTTTGTACATCATTTTATACACATAAAAACGGCATAAAAGCATAAAACACAGCATATGAATATTACATTTAAATTTGTTAAAAATTTGTTAAAAAGAAACAACCATGAATAAAAGTATTTTTCTTTGTAAAAACATCAATTCTTTAAAAGCCATTTAGAATGTGTACAAATGATTTAACAAAAGTAAAACATTTTTAAGACATGAAAACATGTAAAGAATGTCACTTTGTTAAAAAACTGTCTTCGGTCCTTTGTACAGGAGCGGGGTGAGTTCTTATCAAACTCGCCTCCTCTTGCTCTTCCGTATCAATTCCCGTCCTGTCCTTCGGGGCCCAGAGGAGATCCCTCCCCTAGGCGCATCGCCCTCGTGGGCCCTCGCATCTCGTGGGCGACCATCCAGGACAGGTCCCGGTGCCGATTCAGGAGAGCAGGATGGGCCACGTTACGCCAAACCGTTATGGGCTCGCCTATAGCAAACCCGCGCACTGGGCACACTGGTTCCCACTCCTGCACAAGAGAGAGACTGTGACTGCTTCTTTTTCCAGTTTAAAATGTCTTAAAAACTTCTGGAGCTGGGTGTAGTGTGTGGGGAGCAGGAAAGAGACTGAGGCTCACAGGTCGACTTGGATCAGCCTCAGGGTTCTGAGGTAAAATCCCAGCCAGAACCGTGCGAGGGCCTGGGTCTTGTTGTTGACCGGGGAGGTGGCAAGAGTGAGATGTAACGCTGTATAGCGGCTGCCCAGGAACAAGTAGAGGTCAGGCAAGCCTTTCCCCCCCTTGGACCTGGGCCTCTTGACTACCTCCCTCCTCAGCCTCTCCTACTTGCTTCCCCACAGGAAGTAAAACAGCATCCGTTCCAGAGCTAAAAGAGTTCTTCGTGGGGGGATAAAAACAGAACTGATTAACCTCTAACGAGCCTCTACCCCGGGTCCGGGATCACCCCCCACACACTGATTAGCATAGCTAGCATAGCTTCACAAGTAGATAGTAGCATCTAAATATCATTAAATCACAAGTCCAAGACACCAGATGAAAGATACAGATCTTGTGAATAAAGCCACCATTTCAGATTTTTAAAATGTTTTACAGGGAAGACAAAATATGTAAATCTATTAGCTAAACACGTTAGCAAAATACACCACTTTTCTAACTCCATCAGTTTCTTACTACTTCAGGTGCTATCACCAATTCGGCTAAACTAAGATATTGATAGCCACTAACCAAGAAAAAACCTCTTCAGATGACAGTCTGATAACATATTCATGGTATAGGATAGTTTTTGTTAGAAAAAAGTGCATATTTCAGGTAGAAATCACAGTTCTACATTGCAGCTGCAATCTGAAATAGCGTTGGAAGCAGCCGGAATAATTACTGAGACCGACGTCAATTACCAAAAGAATCATCCTAAAACACTTCAGAAAAATAGACAGCCTACAGCAATCGAAAGACACAGATCTTGTGAATCCAGAGAATATTTCAGATTTTCTAAGTGTTTTACAGCGAAAACACAATATAGCATTATATGAGCGTACCACAATAGCCAGAATCACAACCGCATTTACCAGCTGTAAATGTTAGCGATCGTAACAACCCAACAAAAGATATATAATTTGACTAACCTTGATATACTTCATCAGATGACAGACCTGTAACATCATATTACACAATGCATATAGCTTTTGTTCGAAAATGTGCATATTTAGCAGCACAAATCGTGGTTATACTATGTAATCACTACAAACATTGCATGTATTCTGGCCGGCGCCATTTTGGATTAGCGCCTATTCTTATAAAAATACTATTCATAAACTTGACTAAAAAATATAAGTTGGACAACAATCGAAAGATAAATTAGTTCTTAATGCAATCGCTATGTTAGATTTTTAAAATTAACGTTACTAGACATATAGTGTGCGTTGCAGCCAGACCAGTGCCTGCAAAAGTGGCGCGCAAACACTATGACATTTTTCCACATAAATACATAATAACATCATAAATAGTTCCTACTTTTGGACGAGCTTCCATCAGTATCTTGGGCAATGTGTCTTTTCTTCAAAAGAATAGTTGCTTTGTTGTAAAACGTCCTCTTCACCTTTGGAACTAGCTGCTACCATTAGCTATGTCGCACACACATGTCCAAATCCTCAAACTAGATACAAAGGAAATTCAGAAAAATAGCACTATACTCGCATAAACTGATATAAATCGGTTTCAAATAACATCGTTATGATGTTTCTAACACCTATATTTAATTAAATTACAGATGGATACATCTCTGGTCGATAACTGAGCGTTCCAAAATTTCATCCTGACTTCTTCCCAGGCGCCATGACGAACGAGACAAAGAAAGGTACTCTCGTTCCATCCGGCTTTATAACCTCGGACAGCTACGCAGACAGACCATTCCACTTCTCATTGGTTACTGACATCCAGGGGAAGGCGGGTGCAGTTCAATTCCAGCCATAGGATATACACAGGCTTTAAAACTGAACCCAGATCAGAGGATAATTCTCAGACCTTCGCAAGTCATGTCAGGATTTTTGCTGTAGAGGGAGTTCTGGGTCACCCACAGACATAATTCAAACGGTTTTAGAAACTAGACAGTGTTTTCTATCCAATATTAGTAAGGATATGCATATTGTACGATCAAGAATTGAGCAATAGGCCGTTTAATTTGGAGACCAAAATATGCTAATGCGGAACAGCACCCCCTATAGTTGCAAGAAGTTAATTAAAGCACAGGTAAAATCACAGCTTTAATGTTTAAAACCTTGCCCTCAAAAGTCAGCTGTCGACGTCCCCAAAAACCCAGTCTCCGTCTTACTGTCCCCAGGATCCCACTCCAATTATCGCTCCTTCCTCCCTCCCGGTCAAACTTTACCCCCAGTACCCTTATGTCCGTCGTTTTAACAGTCAGTGGTAGTCTGGTCAAGTCTGGGTTTGCCCACGGTCCGAAAAAATGGGCCTCTGTCTTGTCTCTGTTCAGTCTCGCCCCAAAGGCTTGTCCGTATCAGTTAGTCCTGTCCAGGGTCCTATCGATGGATAAAAGGTCGGTACATAAAATGTTCACGTCGTCCATGTAAAAAACACACTTGGCGGTCATCCCCCCACACCCACCACACTGATCCGTTGGTCCCTTCGCAAGACCTGTGCCAGTGGTTTGATGCAGGCCATAAACAGAAGGGGAGACAATGGACAGCCCTGACGGATGCTGCAGTGTACTCCCACTGCTTTTGACAAATGCCCATTTACAAGGATGTTGCTGGTGATATCCCCATACAGCAGTCCCACCCAAGCTAAGAACCTGTCCGGGAAGCACATTTTTTGCAGTACCTTGAAAAGGTACTGGTGCGACCCGATCAAAAGCTTTTTCAAAATCAAAATTTAGGACTACAAGCCGCATGTTTCTGTCTCTCGCATAACAGATGGCATCTCGGATCAGTACCAGGCTGTCCGTGATCTTCCTTCCGGGAATGGCACAGGTTTGGTCCGGGTGGATAACCTCCCCTAAAACACCTTGTAAAAAGTTTACAGTCAAAATTTAAAAGGGTAATCGGTCTCCAGTTCTTCAGTCCTGTTGTTTTTTGTGTGTAAAAGAGTCACGATCCCTAACTGTCAGGTAGTCTATCGAGGGGTTCAAAGTCAGTAAAAACAGTCAGAAGTTCGTCGGCTAAAACATCTCTAAAGGTCAGATAAAACTCCAAGGGGAGGCCGTCCTCCCCCGGTGACTTACCCCTCTTAAAATGTTTCAGTCCTTGGTCGATTGCTGTCCTCGTCAGGTCTTTTGTTAGGTCGTCTGTGTTGGGTGAGGTATGTATGTTAAAATGTCCCCCATGGTTTCCTCCTAGAGATTTTTTACCCCAAACAGTTCCACATAAAATTCCTTGACTACTTCTTTTATTCCCTTTGTATCTTTTTTTTATGTATTCTTTGTATGTTTTTTAAACCTGTCATTATCCTACCCTTACTAACTATTTTCTTTAAAAAGTACTTTGTACACTTCTCCCCCTCTTCTAATTCCCTTTCCTTACTTCTTAAAATAACCCCCTTACTTTTCTGTTCTGCTAAAAATGCCATTTCCTTTTTTACTTCTTTGATTTCATGGTTAAAATCAAAGCCCTGTTGACCTAGATTAAAATACCTTTCCAGTCGCCTCTGCAGTCCCTCCATGCGTCTATCTTCTTCTTTTCTTTTTTTCTTTCCTATCTCTCTAAAGAAGGTCCTTGTCCTACCCTTCACCATTTCCCACCACTGTGCTCGTGTGTCAAAGAAGTCCTGTAGCGTCTACCACTGGCTGAACTGCTCCCTGTACTGACTAACTACTCTATCATCTTCTAAAAGGGATCTAATCCTGTGCATGATGTTTCAACAGATCTCCACTAGAAGGCTCTCCATGTCCTTATGGACAGTCTGCAGACAGACACCACACTGATCTGCCAGAGAGACTACCACACTCATGGTCTGGAAGGAACCTGCCTTTCAATTCATTATATTACACTACTATTATTACTACTTTTACATATTATTATAATCTCTATTACATAATATTACATTACATTTACGCCATTTAGCAGACGCTCTTATCCAGAGCGACTTACACATTGGAAAGTTCATACAAATTCATCCTGGTCCCCCCGTGGGAATTGAACCCACAACCCTGGCGTTGCAAGCGCCATGCTCTACCAACTGAGCCACACGGGACTCACTTGATTACTTAATGATACTCTACTTACATATACGGACTCATTGTTATTTGACCTATAATTTACTGTAATAGTTTGATTGTTTAAAAATAGAGTAAAGAAAGGTAAAGTAAAAGTTATTAACTGAAAATGTATTATTTAACTCCTGTGTGATCTGTACTGTTTGAGAACGCGATTTAGTTAGAATGTAAATGTTATTTTGTACTTTCTGCATAAACATCCATTTAGCATTTGATCAGTGTGGAATTTCATTCTTCATAGAAAGTGCATTGAGTGATGAATTAAAAGCAATTAAAATGGTCATAATGTAACCTTATTATTTGAGAGGTATTAAGTGGTGTCTAGTCTAAATCGACTTGATCAATATTTTCAGCAGCACTGAAGGAGTCCATCTCAACTGTCAGCAACAATGAACCTGGTATCTCAGACAACAACTTTTCATGGGGGCGAGATGTCTGACTTCTATAATGTTGACACACTATTGCACTGATGGGCTGTATTTATGCAACACTGCTCTCTAAACCATAAGCTCAAATCTGTTTTTCCCAGGTACAGCCCCTGACCTCTTCTTCAGCAGGCAGTCCTTGGATGAGTCCTTCAGTGACACCTGAGCAGTCGAACCATGTGAATGTATGCTGATATACTATATGCTTAATGCTTTAGTGTAAATCAATCTAATATTGTAATATTGAGCACTGACATTCAGCCTCAACTGGGTGGTAGTAACTGTGGCTCTCTGACCCGTAAGGGCCATGGACAGACTGAACACTCATCTCTGGACAATAGAGACTGCTCTCTGACCCGTAAGAGCCATTGACAGACTGAACACTCCTCTCTGGACAATAGAGACTGCTCTCTGACCCGTAAGAGCCATGGACAGACTGAACACTCCTCCCTGGACAATAGAGACTGCTCTCTGGCCCGTAAGGGCCATTGACAGAATGAACACTCCTCTCTGGACAATAGAGACTGCTCTCTGACCCGTAAGGGCCATGGACAGACTAAAGACTCCTCCCTAGACAATAGAGACTGCTCTCTGACCCGTAAGGGCCATTGACAGACTGAACACTCATCTCTGGACAATAGAGACTGCTCTCTGACCCGTAAGAGCCTTTGACAGACTGAACACTCCTCTCTGGACAATAGAGACTGCTCTCTGACCCGTAAGAGCCATGGACAGACTGAACACTCCTCCCTGGACAATAGAGACTGCTCTCTGGCCCGTAAGAGCCATTGACAGACTGAACACTCCTCTCTGGACAATAGAGACTGCTCTCTGACCCGTAAGGACCATGGACAGACTAAAGACTCCTCCCTGGACAATAGAGACTGCTCTCTGACCCGTAAGGGCCATTGACAGACTGAACACTCCTCTCTGGACAATAGAGACTGCTCTCTGACCCGTAAGGGCCATTGACAGACTGAACACTCCTCTCTGGACAATAGAGACTGCTCTCTGACCCGTAAGGGCCATGGACAGACTGAACACTCCTCTCTGGACAATAGAGACTGCTCTCTGACCCGTAAGGGCCATTGACAGACTGAACACTCCTCTCTGGACAATAGAGACTGCTCTCTGACCCGTAAGGGCCATTGACAGACTGAACACTCCTCTCTGGACAATAGAGACTGCTCTCTGACCCGTAAGGGCCATTGACAGACTGAACACTCCTCTCTGGACAATAGAGACTGCTCTCTGACCCGTAAGAGCCATTGACAGACTGAACACTCCTCTCTGGACAATAGAGACTGCTCTCTGACCCGTAAGGGCCATGGACAGACTGAACACTCCTCTCTGGACAATAGAGACTGCTCTCTGACCCGTAAGAGCCATTGACAGACTGAACACTCCTCTCTGGACAATAGAGACTGCTCTCTGACCCGTAAGAGCCATGGACAGACTGAACACTCTTCTCTGGACAATAGAGACTGCTCTCTGACCCGTAAGTGCCATGGACAGACTAAACACTCTTCTCTGGACAAGATAGACTGCTCTCTGAAGAGATTGTTCCTTCGCACTGGAAGTAAGACTATCATCTTTATTTTTTTTATTTTTTTTTACGTATATATTTTCTATAAACAAATAGAAATAGAGTATGACAGTAGGGAAAGTTACACAGAGGTTGCATCAACGTGCACTAGGCCAGATTCAAACCTACGACACCAAAGACATGTGTTCCAGGGGCTGAGGCATTACCGCTAGACCAGCCAGGCTACAAGACTGCCATCTTATTGGGGTTATTGGGGTTTATATCTGTTAGACAGGTGCAGGGATGGCACTTTAGCACCAATAGGGTCCTACTTTAACAAGCACTGTCAGATGCAGGACACAGCGATGCATTCATGTAGACTACACCACTGTCAGATGCTATGTCACGTTCGTCGTATTGAGGAGACCAAAGGCGCAGCGTGATATGAATACATTCTTCTTTTAATAAAGGAAGAACACTGAACAAACTAACAAAGTAACAAAAACGAACGTGAAGCTATATAGAATGAGTGCTGACACAGCCAACTACACATAGACAAGAACCCACGAAAACAAAATGGAAATGGCAACCTAAATAGGATCCCCAATCAGAGACAACGATAAACAGCTGTCTCTAATTGGGAACCAATTCAGGCCACCATAGACCTACAATATACCTAGGCTAACAAACACCCCTAGACATACAAAAACCATAGACCCTACAAACAAGCATACCCACCCTTGTCACACCCTGACCTGACCAAAAGAATACAGAAAACATAGATAACTAAGGTCAGGGCGTGACAGTACCCCCCCCCCCCCCAATGGTGCGGACTCCCGACCGCAAACCTGAACTTATAGGGGAGGGTCCGGGTGGGCATCTACCCTCGGTGGCGGCTCTGGTTCTGGACGCCGCTGGGGATCGTTGCTGGAGGCTCCGGACTGGGGATCGTCGCTGGAGGCTCCGGACTGGGGATCGTCGCTGGAGGCTCCGGACTGGAGATCGACGGTGGAGGCTCCGGACTGGAGGCCGTCTCTGGAGGCTCCGGACTGGAGGCCGTCGCTGGAGGCTGCGGACTGGAGGCCGTCGCTGGAGGCTCCGGGCTGGAGCCCGTCTCTGGAGGCTCCGCGCCATGACTCCTCACTGGAGGCTTCGTGCCATGGATCATCACTGGAGACTTCGTGCCATGGATCATCACTGGAGGCTTCTTGCCATGGATCATCACTGGAGGCTTCGTGCCATGGATCATCACTGGAGGCTTCTTGCCATGGATCATCACTGGAGGCTTCGTGCCATGGATCATCACTGGAGGCTTCTTGCCATGGATCATCACTGGAGGCTTTGTGCCATGGATCATCACTGGAGGCTTCTTGCCATGAATCATCACTGGAGTGGAGAGACACACAGGAGGCCTGGTTCGTGGAGCAGAGCCGGCGCAGGATACACTGGACCGTGGAGGCGCACCGGAGATCTGGAGCGCAGAGCTAGCACAACTCGTCCTGGCTGGATACCCCCTGTAGCCCAGCAAGTGCGGGGAGCTGGAACAGGCCGCACTGGGCTGTGCTGGAGAACCGGAGACACCGTGCGTAGAGCTGGCGCAGGATAACCCGGGCCGAGGAGACGCACTGGAGACCAGATGCGTTGAGCCGGCACCATCCGTCCTGGCTGGGTTCCCACTCAAGCCCGGCCGATGCGAGGAGCTGGAATGTACCGCACCGGGTTATACACGCGCACTGGAGACACCGTGCACTCCACCGCATAACACGGTGCCTGACCAGTACGACGCTCGCCACGGTAAGCACGGGGAGTTGGCTCAGGTCTCCAACCTGACTCTGCCACCCTCCCCGTGTGCCCCCCCAAAAAATTGGGGGCTGCCTCTCGGGCTTCCTTGCCAGCCGTGTTCGTCTCTCCGACTCCATCCTCCGGTATCCCTCTTCGCACTGCTCCATAGAATCCTAGGCGGGCTCTGGCACTCTCCCTGGGTCGACCGATCACCTCTCTACCTCTTCCCAGGTTGTCTCATACCCCTGGCCACGCTGCTCCTCCTTACCACGCTGCTTGGTCCTTCGGGGGTGGGTTCTTCTGTCACGTTCGTCGTATTGAGGAGACCAAGGCGCAGCGGGATATGAATACATTCTTCTTTTAATAAAGGAAGAACACTGAAGTAACAAAAACGAACGTGACGCTATATAGCACCAGTGCTGACACAGGCAACTACACATAGACAAGAACCCACAAAACCAAAATGGAAAATGGCAACCTAAATAGGATCCCCAATCAGAGACAACGATAAACAGCTGTCTCTGATTGGGAACCAATTCAGGCCACCATAGACCTACAATATACCTAGGCTAACAAACACCCCTAGACATACAAAACCCCTAGACAAGACAAACAAGCATACCCACCCTCGTCACACCCTGACCTGACCAAAATAATACAGAAAACATAGATAACTAAGGTCAGGGCGTGACATGCTATCTTTCTCTCACCACTCTCACTAAGGACTAATGCAAGTGTGTGTTCATGTGGTTTATCTTATGAGATAATATTTCCATACTGTTCAACATAGAACATAAAGTCTTGCTACTTCACAGTTCCAAAGTAATTTACAGCCTACAAAAGGACATTGAAAGAAAAGTGATTTATTTTTTGTCCATCTATAAAAGAGAATGAAGCAGACCATTGTAAGGATGTCTCTGAAATCTAACTCAGGAGCTGACCTCAATGACCCAGTGGTAAAGGAACAGCTGTTGGAGCAGGTACAGTCTACAACATCAGAATCAATGTCATGCTCACTAATTTCACTGTTCTCTTATGATCACAAGTTTATATTCCAACTGACTATATTATTAAACTCTGATGCTTGATAAAAACGATGAGTGCTGCTGGCTTTATCTGGTTTGATCATATCTCATAGATCAGAAAGGAGTTTGCTAAGAACGGGAACTTCATCCAAAATGACCATCCTTATGTTTTACTTAATCACCCTCCCGGATCCGGGATCATCCTCATCAGAAAAGCTGACTAGCATAGCCTAGCCTAGCGCCACAGGGATATTCATATAATATAATTTCATGAAATCACAAGTCCAATACAACAAATGAAAGATAAACATCTTGTGAATCCAGGCAACATTTCCGATTTTTTAAATGTTTTACAGCGAAAACACAATATATATTTATGTTAGCTCACCACAATAGCCAAACACACAACGCCATTTTTTCACCGCAAACATAGCTTTCACAAAACCCACAAATAGAGATAAAATGAATCACTAACCTTTGAACAACTTCATCAGATGACAGTCTTATAACATCATGTTATACAATACATTTATGTTTTGTTTGAAAATGTGCATATTTATAGGTATAAATCGTAGTTTTACATTGCAGCCACCGTCACAAATAGCACCAAAACAGCCAGAATAATTACAGAGAGCAACGTGAAACACATAAATACTCATCATAAAACATTAATGAAAAATACATGTTGTACAGCAAATGAAAGATAAACATCTTGTGAATCCAGCCAATATTTCCGATTTTTTAAGTGTTTTACAGCGAAAACCCAACATATATTTATGTTAACTCACCACAATATCTAAAAACACACTGCCATTTTTCCACCGCAAAGGTAGCTTTCACAAAACCCACAAATAGAGATAAAATTAGTCACTAACCTTTGAACAACTTCATCAGATGACAGTCATATGACATCATGTTATACAATACATTTATGTTTTGTTCGAAAATGTGCATATTTATAGCTACAAATCCTGGTTTTACATTGTGAATACGGCGCCTAAATGCACCAAATTGTCCGGAGAAATTTTGGACAGTCACGTAATCTAACCAAAAAACTCACCATAAACTTTGCTAAAAAATACATGCTGTACAGCAAATGAAAGATACACTGGTTCTTAATGCAACGCTGTGTTAGATTTTTAAAAATAACTTTAGTACAAAGTACAGCATGCAATAATCTGAGACAGCGCCCAGCCATTCTCCGCCATGTTGGAGCCAACATATTCCACAAAAATACGAAATAACATCATAAATATTCTCTTACCTTTGATGATCTTCCATCAGAATGTAGTGCAAGGAGTCCTAGTTCCACAATAAATAGTTGTTTTGTTTTAGAATGTCCATTTCTTCTGTCGAATTAGCAACTTTGGCTAGCATGGTGGAGCGCACATGTCCATGAACTCTTGGCGCATGGAACGAAAAATTCCAAAAGTCACAATAAACGTCGAATAAACTGGTCAAACTCAGTTGAAAATCCATCTTTATGATGTTTTTCTCATATGTATCCAATAACGTCCAAGACGGAGCATTTCGTTGTGTCTACCTAACGCATTTCAGAAAAGAATATGGTGCTCTATCGTGCGCAGCAAAATACTGCCAATTAGGCGGACCTGTCACTCCAAAAGCTCTCATTCAGTCTCACATCAAGCTAGACATCCCATTCAACATTCTACTGCCTGTTGACATCTAGTGGAAGGCGTATGAAGTGCATACAGATCCATAAATATAAGGCAATTGAATAGGCAAGGCCTTACACAGACACCCATTTTCAGAATTTTCACTTCCTGTTTGGAAGTTTGCTGCCAAATGAGTTCTGTTTTACTCACAGATGAAATTCAAACAGTTTTAGAAACTTCAGTGTTTTCTATCCAATAGTAATAATAATATGCATATCGTATGATCTAGAACAGAGTACGAGGCCATTTAATTTGGGCACGATTTTTTCCCAAAGTGAAAACAGTGCCCCCTATTAAGAAGAAGTTAAGTCTGTTGTTCAGAGTCCATTGTACTGTGTGTTGTTAGGTTTTTCATCCCGTTGAAACTATGGAAATTAAGTAAGGTGTTCATGGACTATTTCCAGTGAGAGTCTTTGTACTGTTGTGTTTGTTTTCTAAGGTCAGTGTGGGTCAGGATGAAGACATCCAGCCATGATGATGCAGCAGGAGAGGCATGGAAGGTCCAAGAAAATCACATGACATATTATATACCTTATAATACATAATAGAATGTTATTTTAGTTAATGTTATTCAAGTTATGATAGTTTGATTTGTCTGAAGAAAGTAAAATATGAAGCAAATTTATATTCGGATAGATTTAAACGTTCCAATGATTTACTATTGTCATATCAAATTATAATCTAAATGTTTTGTAGGTGTATGAATGTAGTGTAATAATAATAATGTTTGTTGTACATAAGGGAAATTAGATTAGTGAAGAGAAGAGGAATAAAATGTACATTTCAGTGAGGGATTTGCATTGTATAATTCTTCATATGGATGTAACTGTTGACATTCTAAAATAAAATATGTTTTAGTGACAACAGTATTACCATTATTTTCACACTCCAGCAAGAATGGTGAGATGGGGGAACAAACCTCAGTCATTGGCTTCATTAAGAAGTGCATCGACGACGTCATCCCCACAGTTCCCGTGCGTACATATCCAAACCAGAAGCCATGGATTACAGGCAACATCCGCATCGAGCTAAAGGGTAGAGCTGCCGCTTTCAAGGAGTGGGACGCTAATAAGAAACGCTTATAAGAAATCCCGCTATGCCCTCAGACGAACCATCAAACAAGCAAAGCGTCAATACAGGATTAAGATTGAATCCTACTATACCGGCTCTGACGCCCGTCGGATGTGGCAGGGCTTGAAAAATATTACGGACTATAAAGGGAAACCCAAATGTGAGCTTCCCAGTGATTCGAGCCTACCAGACGAGCTAAATGCCTTTTATGCTCACTTCCAGGCAAGCAACTCTGAAGCATGCATGAGAGCACCAGCTGTTTTGGACAACTGTGACGACCTGGACGACCTTTAAACAGGTCAGCATACACAAAGCCGCAGGGCCAGAAAGATTACCAGGATGTGTACTCAAAGCATGCGCGGACCAACTGGCAATTGTCTTCACTGCCATTTTCAACCTCGCCATGAGTCTGTAATACCTACATGTTTTAAGCAGACTACCATAGTCCCTGTGCCCAAGAAAACTAAGGTAATCTCACTAAATGATTACCGCCCCAGGGCACTCACGTTGGTAGCCATGAAGTGCTTTGAAAGGCTGGTCATGGCTCACATCAACAGCATCCTCCCGGATACCCTAGACCCTCTCCAATTTGCATACCGCCCAAACAGATCCACAGTTGACGCAATCTCAATCGCACTCCACACTGCCCTTTCTCACCTGGACAAAAGGAACACCTATGTGAGAATGCTGTTCATTGACTACAGCTCAGCATTCAACATCAGAGTGCCCACAAAGTTTATCACTAAGCTAAAGACCCTGGGACTAAACACCTCCCTCTGCAACTGGATCCTGGACTTCCTGACAGGCCACCACATGTGGTAAGGGTAGGCAACAACACATCTGCCACGCTGATCCTCAACACTGGGGCCCCTCAGGGGTGTGTGCTTAGTCCCCTCCTGTACTCCCTGTTCACCCACAGATGCGTGGCCAAACACAACTCCAACACCATCATTAAGTTTGCTGACAACACAACAGTGGTAGGCCTGATCACCCACAACGATGAGACAGCCTATAGGGAGTTAGTCAGAGACCTGGCACTGTGGTACCAGGACAGCAACCTCTCCCTCAATGTGAGCAAGACAAAGGAGCTGATCGTGGACTACAGGAAAAGGCGGGCCGAACAGGCCCCCACTACCATCGACGGGGCTGTAGTGGAGCGGGTCGAGAGTTTCAAGTTCCTTGGTGTTCACATCACCAGCAAACTATCATGGTCCAAACACACCGAGACACTCGTGATGAGGGCACGACAACACCTTTTCCCCCTCAGGAGACTGAAAAGATTTGGCATGGGTCCCCAGATCCTCAAAAAGTTCTACAGCTGCACCATCGAGCGCATCCTGACCGGTTGCATCATCGCCTGGTGTGGCAACTGCTCGGCATCTGACCATAAGGCGCTACAGAGGGTAGTGCGTATGGCTCAGTACATCACTGGGGCCAAGCTTCCTGCCATCCAGGACCTATATACTAGGCGGTGTCAGAGGAAAGACCAAAAAATTGTCAAAGACCCCAGTCACCCATGTAATAGACTGTTTTCTCTGCTACCGCACGGCAAGTGGTACCCGAGCGCCAAGTCTAGGACCAAAAGGCTCCTTCACAGCTTCTACCCCCAAGGCATAAGACTGCTGAACAATTAACCAAATGGCCACCAAACTATTTAGATTGACATTTTTACACTGCTGCTACGCTGTTTATTATCTATGCTTAGTCACTTCACCCCTACCTTTGAATTCTTTTTATTTAACCTTTATTTAACGAGGCAAGTCATGTACAAATTACCTCAACTAACCTGTATCCCCACACATTGACTCGGTACCGGTACCCCCTGTATATAGCCTCGTTATTGTTATTTTATTGTGTTACTTTTTATAATTTTTTACTTTAGTTAATATGGTAAATATTTTCTTAACTATTTCTTGAACTGCATTGTTGGTTAAGGGCTTGTAGGTAAGCATTTCCCGGTAAGGTCTAAACATGTTGTATACGGCGCATGTGACAAATAAAGTTTGATTTGATTTGAAATCACATCAATGTAGAATTATGTGCCCACATCCAAGTGGCAGCCTTCAGGGAACTGTAAGTATCAAGATAGACAGACAGAGACTGTTGTGGGTGTGACAGTATGACACTATCCATGTTATGAACCTAAGCAACATTTGGATGTTATTTGAATATTTCCTGGTATCATGGTGTGTTGTGGCAGCTATTACAGTCATAAACACAGGCTCATGGATAGCAGGGATGGGGTGTGGGGTTCTTGCCCTTATTCATGTTGTTGATGGCTGTTATACATTAATCAACTTCATAACGAAGTCATCATGTAGGCCTAACAAACGCGATTATCCAAATCGACATAGAGACAAGGAAGTAAAACCACATCCTAATGTATCTACTTGTACTGTAGCACTGGAATCCAACACAATTACCCGTATGGACTACAACATGTCCATACCAGGAACTATGGGCTTTTGTACATACAGAACTACATGCACTTTGTTTACACAATCTGGGATTAGGCTGCCATAACCCTGCAGGTACCACATAGAAAACAGGACTTTATTTACAATGCATTGGGCTGTAGGAAGGTGACCTGCTTTGCCTGGCCCTGAGAGAACTCACTGACACAGGTTACAATCATATCTTTGGTGTTTTCTTTGTTCCTTTAACCACATATCTTCATGTCTCGTCAATGAGAGGTCAGTGGATATTGTACTGAGCCCTGCTCTTTAGTGAAGCCCATGTCCAGCGCCAATAATAATGAATGGATTCCTATTTACCAAATGTACTGCAAATTACTGTCACAAATGTGAACTTGATACACTAACAGAAATGTACATTTGATCACACAACATACTGTATTTCGAACACCGTATAAAGTCCACTGTAATAACAGAGAAAATACATTGGGTCTATTGGTCAGTGTTTGTTTATGTGGAGGGAGGGGTTGGAGCTGAAGTTTCAGTATCTCCTGGGTGTGTTCACCTGGTCAGCAGAGAGGGAGGAGAGAAACACTATAAACTCATCTCTTTCCCCGGTCTCCCCATCTCACAACCAAACTCTGGGGAGGGAAGAGGACAGCTAACTGGGTAGGTGTGCCATCATTTCAAGCTGCATTATACATTTTTATCCTGATTTATATTTAAGTCATTTAGCAGACGCTCTTATCCAGAGCGACTTGCAAATTGGAAAGTTCATACATATTCATCCTGGTCCCCCCGTGGGGAATGAACCCACAACCCTGGCGTTGCAAGCTCCATGCTCTACCAACTGAGCCACACTGAGCCACACTGATCAAAGAAAAGCGCAGTGTTTCAATTTAAGAGGTAATAATTCAGATATGTTTGGCACCTTTTATAACTTACTGTTTGAAATGATTTGAATGGTGCCCTTTGCTTAGTATTCTGTGTATTTTTATGAAGTTGAGACTGACTACACTCTTAAAGTGTCAGACATTTGCCCGAAATGCCAGATAGGCCCACTTGACTACAAGTTGACCAGCCCATCTAACTTGTTTTTGTTGATGTTGTGGAAAATTACCACTATCTGTCTAATAATGGGGGCCTCAAGGTAAAAATAATGGGCCAGTTTTGGGACAAAGAAAAAAAATGGTCCAGTGTTTTAGAATTGAATACTGGTCCCAGTCCGCCCCTGCACTCTTAGAAAAAAGGGTTCCAAAAAGGTTCTGCAGCTGTCTTCATAGGAGAACCTTTTGAATAACCGTTTTTGTTCATAGAATAATGTTTTCCTCTGTGAAATGGTTCCACATGGAACAAATAAGGCTTACTCAAAGGGTTATCCTATGGGAACTGTCAAAGAACCCTTTCAGGTTCTAGATAACTTTTTTTCGAAGTGTAGAAGTCAAATCTAATGTTTGATAACAGTGTGAGTCAAAACATATCTTATGCATATCATAGAAATTGTGGAAATCAGTAGATTTAGAAAGACTTGAGACATGCTTTTAAATCTCATCACATTTACCTCAAAGTAGACTATATTTTTTACTTCTTTCAAAGTGCATGTTTGATTAATCAAAGTTTACTCCATGTAGTGTTTCCATAGAGTAGTGTAGTGTTTCCATAGAGTAACTGCAATGCTACTTTGGTAGTCAAATCACCTTATCATCACTTTGTCATTTTGTTTAACTGGAAAGGTACAACACTGCCTATTAACTCTCAGAAGGAAATTGTGCACATTAGTTCAGACTTCAAAACGAACGAAGACAGACAATTCTTTCTTAATTATTTTCTTCTACATTAAATCTTTCAAACAGGTATGGATTGATAAATGATTGTGTTTTAATTAACATTTGTTCACAACAACAATGCTTCTCTTGAGTTGCAATATAAGGGTTAGGAGCATTAAACCATAATCTCTTCACAGTGGCCATGATACAGCCAGTACTTCTACTCCTGCTACTGGGTAAGAGATCAGATGGGGTGAATATTTCCCTTTTGGTATTATAGACCAACCTGCTATGACTTATCTAGTTGACCATGTATTCAATGTAGTTGGGTAGTGGTTCAGAACCTGTCAACATCTATTTATGTACAATGAGCTTCAGTTCAACCAACATTTAAGATGACATCTACAGAACTCTCTTCTTGAGTGGACACATTCATATTTTAGTACAGTGATTATGAAGTTGAAATGCTAGTCCTAAGGTTGATGTCGGTGTCACAATCTAAACAGAGAAAGAGATTGACCATCCCAAAAATAACATCTTTCTGATGTGACATTTATCCCCACAGCAGCCATGTCCTCACCAGTGTTTGGGACTGAGATATCAGTACTAGAGGGAACCTCTGTTACCCTTGTCTGCACATACCGTGGGGATAAAAAGCTTGAGACATGCTGGGGCAGATCTTGTGTAACTTTTCAGTGTACTGATCCCATAAAGGAAAATCAATCCAAATATAAAATTAACGCTGAAGTTGGAACAGTGAATCTCACCATTTTAAAGCTACAGCCGACAGACGGTGGGAGCTATTGCTGCAGAGTAAATGTCCATGGATGGTTCAATGGTCTTAAACAAATCTACAGCCTGAGGGTAGTCAAAGGTAAGTGTTGCACACTTCATAATACAGGTTATCAATGGGTTTTGCTCAGTGCAGAAGTCATTTTACAGAAGGAAGGAACATGAAGGTTTAAAGTCTTCATCTCCATGTATGAATGTTGTATTTCTGCATCACTATTGTGTATCAGTTTGTTCTCTCGCCAACAAAGTCTGCACTACTGGTAATATCCTTTTGCTAGTTGTACTTTATAGTTGTACTTTATCCCGTGTCCCTTTCTGATGGTCTGTGTGGTGAAATAAAGTATGTCTTGGTTACAGGTTGTGTGAGGGACCTACTGGACGAAGTCGAATTTCTGGGGAACAATATTGCGAATCAGCCATTTACAACCGAAAATGCAAGTCAGTGCAGGCAGGAATGCACCAAAAATGACACATGCCAGTACTTCACATTTGTTGATGAAAACACAGAAAGAATAGTCCACAGGTACATGCTCAAAATTTTTATTTTTTTATGCTTGGGCAAATAAAGGCAGCAATATCATTTTTGAATCAGCACCATTCTGGTAACTACTACCACATTTTTTGTGATATGTGTCCCACAGAAACAAATGTTTCCTGAAGGTCTCAACTGGTGATTCGCCTGAAATTACAATACAGCACCTCCAACATGCAACCTCAGGCTACTCTCTGAGAAACTGCAGTGGTAAAGGTGAGTACATACAATGACATGTCTTGATTCATCATTTGTTTTGGCCATTGAATATCTAGCCAATATCTAATAATCACAGAGGTAGACTTTGTTAATAGGCCCTCTTGAACAGCATAACAGACATAGATATCAAACTCTGTCATATTGTGTTTCTGTTTATTCCATCATCTCTGTTGAAGGTGTAACTTAGTGAACGTCATCAATCAAGCATCAGAGCTCTTTAAAGAGAGCCTTTTCAGACCAATGATGTGAAAAGTCTATATTCTGTAGTCTATAGAATACTATACAGTACTATCACTACTATGTATTCACTTTTAGTCATTGATGCACAGGACACGTCCATATTCATAAAACAAATTGGTTGGAGGTTCGAATGAGTTTGCAAATTTATGAATTTGCCTCTGTCACATGCTCTATATTACTCTGCTATCAAACAGTATGTTGCCTATAATTTAGAATAGATAAAGCTGAAGATGTTCATGTTTGCCAATCAACACAACAAGCAGTCTGATAAGCATTTTCTCTGTATTTTAAACAGTCACCTACTCAGCCAAGAAGTACAGCCTTGTCCCTGAGAAGAAAAACTGGACCGAGGCACACGAGTACTGCAGACAGCACTACACAAACCTGTCCATCGTACACACAGAAGAGGATTGGAAGGCAATTCAATCCTCTTTGGGTAATTTCAGTGGTGATGTGTGGATTGGGCTCCATAGGTCTGATCCAAATGAAAAGTGGAAGTGGTCTGATGGAGAGGACTTCATGTTCTTTAACTGGAAAAAAGGTTTTGGTGACCACATTGTGCCCCATGACTGTGTCTTTTCTACTTCATCTCACTGGCAACCAGTGGCTTGCAAAACTCCAAGACAGTATATGTGTCAACAAGGTAAGGACTGACTCACTCACTCACTGTCTCTTTTTATCAATGGAAAATCCAACTTGTCATTTAACAAATGGGATTGACTGATTGCGCAACACCTACCCTAATACTGTATTCTTCATCTTATCAGATCTCAAACACTTTATTAATTAGGTTATCAAGTTCACCAAGTTTATTTCATATTGTGTGAAGTCATTAACTGCCTCATGAAATCTGATGTGTCACTTTTCACCTTCCCTCCTGTGAGTTCGTCATGGTAATGGAACAACAGAGAAGGAGTATGAGCTGATGCCTGGGCCAAAGATGCAGCAGGATGCTGTGACAGACTGCAGAACAATAAAAGGCAGAGAACTGGCTAGTATCTGTAACCAGAAAGAACAGGAAGCCGTTGATGAGTTGACTACAGAGGACACCTGGATTGGACTTGAGCACAACAATACACTATGGGAATGGTCAAACAGAGAACCATTTCAGCAATGGGAACCTACCTGGAGAGGTGGAAACTGTCAACAGCTGAACTCAGACAGAAAATGGACTCCAAAAGATTGCTCTAATCAATGTGCTTTCATTTGCTATGGAGGTGAGTTCAACATTGTAAGAGTGTTTTCAAACTTTTCAAACAGTCAATCATATGACTAAATTGTATATAATCTCCACAAAGAAAATCCTAGTTTACTAGGAGTACTTTGCTTTTGTATCAATGATAAAAATGACAGGAAACTTAAAATGTACTTAAATGTACAGTTGAAGTTGGAAGTTTACATACACTTAGGTTGGAGTCATTAAAACTCGTTTTTCAACCGCTCCACAAATTTCTTGTTAACAAACTCTAGTTTTGGCAAGTCGTTTGGACATCTACGTTGTGCATGATAAGTAATTTTTCCAACAATTGCTAACAGACAGATTATTTCACTTATAATTCACTGTATCACAATTCCAGTGGGTCAGAAGTTTACATACACTAAGTTGACAATACCTTTAAACAGCTTGGACAATTCCAGAAAATTATGTCATGGCTTAGAAGCGTCTGATAGGCTAATTTACATAAATTGAGTCAATTGGAGGTGTACCTGTGGATGCATTTCAAGGCCTACCTTCAAACGCAGTGTCTCTCTGTTTGACATCATGGGAAAATCAAAAGAAATCAGACCTCAGAAAAAAATTGTAGACCTCTACAAGTCTGGTTCATCCTTGGGAGCAATTTCCAAACGCCTGAAGGTACCACGTTCATCTGTACAAACAATAGTACGCAAGTATAAACACCATGGGACCACGCAGCCATCATACCGCTCAGGAAGGAGACACGTTCTGTCTCCTACAGAAGAACGTACTTTGGTGCAAAAAGTGCAAATCAATCCAACAACAACAGCAAAGAACCGTGTGAAGATGCTGGAGGAAACAGGTACAAAAGTATCTATATCCACAGTAAAACGAGTCCTATATCTACACAACCTGAAAGGCCGCTCAGCAAGGAAAAAAGCTACTGCTCCAAAACCGCCATAAAAAAAAACAGACTACGGTTTGCAACTGCACATGGGTACAAAGATTGTACTTTTTTGAGAAATGTCCTCTGGTCTGATGAAACGAAAATAGAACTGTTTGGCCATATTGACCATCGTTATGTTTGGAGGAAAAAGGGGGAGGCTTGCAAGCTGAAGAATACCATCCCAACTGTGAAGCACGAGGGTGGCAGCATCATGTTGTGGGGGTGCTTTGCTTCAGGATGGACTTGTGGACTTCACAAAATAGATGGCATCATGAAGAGGGGAAATTATGTGGATATATTGAAGCAACATCTCAAGACATCAGTCAGGAAGTTAAAGCTTGGACAACAAACAAAGTCAAGGTATTGGAGTGGCCATCACAAAGCCCTGACCTCAATCCTATAGAAAATGTGTGGTCAGAACTGAAAAAGCGTGTGCGAGCAAGGAGTCCTATGAACCTGACTCAGTTACAGCAGCTCTGTCAGGAGGAATGGGCCAAAATTCACCCAACTTATTGTGGGAAGCTTGTGGAAGGCTACCCAAAACGTTTGACCCAAGTTAAACAATTTCAAGGCAATGCTACCAACAACTAATTGAGTGTATGTATACTTCTGACCCACTGGGAATGTGATGAAATAAATAAAAGCTGAAATAAATCATTCTCTCTACTATTATTCTGACATTTCACATTCTTCTAATAAAGTGGTGATCATAACTGACCTAAAACAGGGCATTTTTACTAGGATTAAATGTCAGGAATTGTGAAAAACTGAGTTTAAATGTACTTGGCTAAGGTGTATGTAAACTTCCGACTTCAACTGTATATGTATTCTACCTCATTCATACAGATGAACGTCCACTTAACACCACTGGGGATTTGACCATTCCTGTTACCCCTGAAACCATCAGCCCTACTTCAACTGGACCTCCCTCTATCAAGACGTCCACCACAACACCTACCACTTTGCTACCTACTACTACTAATGGACAGTCCACCACCACACCAACTACCACTACCAATGGACAGTCCACCACCACACAAACTACATCTACCAATGGACAGTCCACCACCACACCACCTACCACTACCAATGGACCGTCCACCACATCACCACCTACCACTACCATTGGACAGTCAACCACACCCCCAACCTCAACTTCCAGTGGACAACTGACCTCATTAGGTCCCACCTCCCCAGACAGGAAGCCCACATCCTCCCCCAGTATTACAACTTCTCCACTCCATCCTGGTGAGTGTCAGACATGGAGCTACATTCTGTACCAATCTACACAAAGGTATACAAGTGCCAGTTTTTGGGCTTTTAATGATAGACAAGTCCTTGAGAGAATTTGTGGTTTTGTGTTAGTGCACTTCCATTAACATGTGTGCAATTTCATGTGTGTTTGTGTTTTGTCCATGCAGACTACCTGCACTACCTCAACGAGTCCAAGAGCTGGATCAATGCCCTGAAGTTCTGTAAAAGTCGTCACTCCGACCTGGTGCACATCACCAACCAGACCGTGCAGGCTGACTTGATCCAGCTCCTGGCCAATGTGGAGCTGCCATGTGGGGGGGTGTGGATTGGTCTGGAGCGGTCCATCTTTGAGTGGAGCGCCCCCTGGCTGTGGACCAGTGGTGATGTTAATAAGGTGGTGAAGTACAGAGAGTGGCACAGCTGCTTCCCCCTCAACCCCATCAATTACCACTGTGGTAAGATGGTCCGGGTTGGTAACGGAGAACTGAAGTGGCTGGATGCTTCCTGTCATCAGGAATTAACCTTCATCTGTCAAGGTGCATTGCTCAACTTTGGAGCTCCTATTTTATTTTATTTTTTCAGTTGGGTGGGACATTCATAACTTTGTAGATAGTCAAATATTACATTGAAGTGTCATGGTTTACTGCGGAATAGAGATTTACTGTCTTGACTCTCATGTCAGCTCTATGCAATGAATTACGTTATGCGATGCTCTGATTATACCTCCCTATTGAGGCTCAACCTACATCCCAGACACCCCCTCTCTACAGCTGGCTACTATCTGAATTACTCTTTTCTCCCCTTAACTCCCTCCCTTTTACAGAGTCTAGACTCACTCTACTAGTAATAGTCTTTAGAATGAGCCAAAACATAATGGCAAGGCCTGGTCATATAAGATACTGCAAAATTGATGTCCTCTAATCCTGTGTATGATTCTTTCTTTTGGAAAAGTTTTATCGTTACTTTTCCTTTAAAAACAGCTCATGTATATCTTTGTACATCATTTTATACACATAAAAACGGCATAAAAGCATAAAACACAGCATATGAATATTACATTTAAATTTGTTAAAAATTTGTTAAAAAGAAACAACCATGAATAAAAGTATTTTTCTTTGTAAAAACATCAATTCTTTAAAAGCCATTTAGAATGTGTACAAATGATTTAACAAAAGTAAAACATTTTTAAGACATGAAAACATGTAAAGAATGTCACTTTGTTAAAAAACTGTCTTCGGTCCTTTGTACAGGAGCGGGGTGAGTTCTTATCAAACTCGCCTCCTCTTGCTCTTCCGTATCAATTCCCGTCCTGTCCTTCGGGGCCCAGAGGAGATCCCTCCCCTAGGCGCATCGCCCTCGTGGGCCCTCGCATCTCGTGGGCGACCATCCAGGACAGGTCCCGGTGCCGATTCAGGAGAGCAGGATGGGCCACGTTACGCCAAACCGTTATAGGCTCGCCTATAGCAAACCCGCGCACTGGGCACACTGGTTCCCACTCCTGCACAAGAGAGAGACTGTGACTGCTTCTTTTTCCAGTTTAAAATGTCTTAAAAACTTCTGGAGCTGGGTGTAGTGTGTGGGGAGCAGGAAAGAGACTGGGGCTCACAGGTCGACTTGGATCAGCCTCAGGGTTCTGAGGTAAAATCCCAGCCAGAACCGTGCGAGGGCCTGGGTCTTGTTGTTGACCGGGGAGGTGGCAAGAGTGAGATGTAACGCTGTATAGCGGCTGCCCAGGAACAAGTAGAGGTCAGGCAAGCCTTTCCCCCCCTTGGACCTGGGCCTCTTGACTACCTCCCTCCTCAGCCTCTCCTACTTGCTTCCCCACAGGAAGTAAAACAGCATCCATTCCAGAGCTAAAAGAGTTCTTCGTGGGGGGATAAAAACAGAACTGATTAATTAAAGCACAGGTAAAATCACAGCTTTAATGTTTAAAACCTTGCCCTCAAAAGTCAGCTGTCGACGTCCCCAAAAACCCAGTCTCTGTCTTACTGTCCCCAGGATCCCACTCCAATTACCGCTCCTTCCTCCCTCCGGGTCAAACCTTACCCCCAGTACCCTTATGTCCGTCGTTTTAACAGTCAGTGGTAGTCTGGTCAAGTCTGGGTTTGCCCACGGTCCGAAAAAATGGGCCTCTGTCTTGTCTCTGTTCAGTCTCGCCCCAAAGGCTTGTCCGTACCAGTTAGTCCTGTCCAGGGTCCTATCGATGGATAAAAGGTCGGTACATAAAATGTTCACGTCGTCCATGTAAAAAACACACTTGGCGGTCATCCCCCCACACCCACCACACTGATCCGTTGGTCCCTTCGCAAGACCTGTGCCAGTGGTTAGATGCAGGCCACAAACAGAAGGGGAGACAACGGACAGCCCTGACGGATGCTGCAGTGTACTCCCACTGCTTTTGACAAATGCCCATTTACAAGGATGTTGCTGGTGATATCCCCATACAGCAGTCCCACCCAAGCTAAGAACCTGTCCGGGAAGCCCATTTTTTGCAGTACCTTGAAAAGGTACTGGTGCGACCCGATCAAAAGCTTTTTCAAAATCTAAATTTAGGACTACAAGCCGGATGTTTCTGTCTCTCGCATAACAGATGGCATCTCGGATCAGTACCAGGCTGTCCGTGATCTTCCTTCCGGGAATGGCACAGGTTTGGTCCGGGTGGATAACCTCCCCTAAAACACCTTGTAAAAAGTTTACAGTCAAAATTTAAAAGAGTAATCGGTCTCCAGTTCTTCAGTCCTGTTGTTTTGTGTGTGTAAAAGAGTCACGATCCCTACTCTGAAACTGTCAGGTAGTCTATCGAGGTGTTCAAAGTCAGTAAAAACAGTCAGAAGTTCGTCGGCTAAAACATCTCTAAAGGTCAGATAAAACTCCAAGGGGAGGCCGTCCTCCCCCGGTGACTTACCCCTCTTAAAATGTTTCAGTCCTTGGTCGATTGCTGTCCTCGTCAGGTCTTTTGTTAGGTCGTCTGTGTTGGGTGAGGTATGTATGTTAAAATGTCCCCCATGGTTTCCTCCTAGAGATTTTTTACTCCAAACAGTTCCACATAAAATTCCTTGACTACTTCTTTTATTCCCTTTGTATCTTTTTTTAATGTATTCTTTGTATGTTTTTTAAACCTGTCATTATCCTACCCTTACTAACTATTTTCTTTAAAAAGTACTTTGTACACTTCTCCCCCTCTTCTAATTCCCTTTCCTTACTTCTTAAAATAACCCCCTTACTTTTCTGTTCTGCTAAAAATGCCATTTCCTTTTTTACTTCTTTGATTTCATGGTTAAAATCAAAGCCCTGTTGACCTAGATTAAAATACCTTTCCAGTCGCCTCTACAGTCTCACCATGCGTCTATCTTCTTCTTTGCTTTTTTTCTTTCCTATCTCTCTAAAGAAGGTCCTTGTCCTACCCTTCACCATTTCCCACCACTGTGCTCGTGTGTCAAAGAAGTCCTGTAGCGTCTACCACTGGCTGAACTGCTCCCTGTACTGACTAACTACTCTATCATCTTCTAAAAGGGATCTAATCCTGTGCATGATGTTTCAACAGATCTCCACTAGAAGGCTCTCCATGTCATTATGGACAGTCTGCAGACAGACACCACACTGATCTGCCAGAGAGACTACCACCCACCTGGTCTGGAAGGAACCTGCATTTCAATTCATTATATTACACTACTATTATTAATATTATTACTACTTTTACATATTATTATAATCTCTATTACATGATATTACTTAATGATACTCTACTTACATATACGGACTCATTGTTATTTGACCTATAATTTACTGTAATAGTTTGATTGTTTAAAAATAGAGTAAAGAAAGGTAAAGTAAAAGTTATTAACTGAAAATGTATTATTTAACTCCTGTGTGATCTGTACTGTTTGAGAACGCGATTTAGTTAGAATGTAAATGTTATTTTGTACTTTCTGCATAAACATCCATTTAGCATTTGATCAGTGTGGAATTTCATTCTTCATAGAAAGTGCATTGAGTGATGAATCAAAAGCAATTAAAATGGTCATAATGTAACCTTATTATTTGAGAGGTATTAAGTGGTGTCTAGTCTAAATCGACTTGATCAATATTTTCAGCAGGACTGAAGGAGTCCATCTCAACTGTCAGCAACAATGAACCTGGTATCTCAGACAACAACTTTTCATGGAGGCGAGATGTCTGTGACATTTGTAATGTTGACACACTATTGCACTGATGGGCTGTATTTATGCAACACTGCTCTCTAAACCATAAGCTCAAATCTATTTTTCCCAGGTACAGCCCCTGACCTCTTCTTCAGCCAGCAGTCCTTGGATGAGTCCTTCAGTGACACCTGAGCAGTCGAACCATGTGAATGTATGCTTATATACTATATCCTTAATGCTTTAGTGTAAATCAATCTAATATTGTAATATTGAGCACTGACATTCAGCCTCAACTGGGTGGTAGTAACTGTGGCTCTCTGTCAAGGGCCATGGACAGACTGAACACTCCTCTCTGGACAATAGAGACTGCTCTCTGACCCGTAAGAGCCATTGACAGACTGAACACTCCTCTCTGGACAATAGAGACTGCTCTCTGACCTGTAAGGGCCATGGACAGACTGAACACTCCTCTCTGGACAATAGAGACTGCTCTCTGACCCGTAGGGCCATGGACAGACTGAACACTCCTCTCTGGACAATATAGACTGCTCTCTGACCCGTAAGAGCCATTGACAGACTGAGCACTCTTCTCTGGACAATATAGACTGCTCTCTGAAGAGATTGTTCCATTGCGCTGGAAGTAAGACTATCATCTTTATTTATTTTATTTTATTTTTTACATTTTTATTTTATTTTACGTATATATTTTCTATAAACAAATATAAATAGAGTATGACAGTAGGGAAAGTTACACAGAGGTTGCATCAACGTGCACTAGGCCAGATTCAAACCTACGACACCAAAGACATGTGTTCCAGGGGCTGAGGCAATACCGCTAGACCAGCCAGGCCACAAGACTGGTATCTTATTGGGGTTATTGGGGTTTATATCTGTTAGACAGGTGCAGGGATGGCACTTTAGCACCAATAGGGTCCTACTTTAACAAGCACTGTCAGATGCAGGACACAGCGATGCATTCATGTAGACTACACCACTGTCAGATGCCATGTCACGTTTGTCGTATTGAGGAGACCAAAGGCGCAGCGTGATATGAATACATTCTTCTTTTAATAAGGAAGAAGGAAGAACACTGAACAAACTAACAAAGTAACAAAAACGTACGTGAAGCTATATAGAACGAGTGCTGACACAGGCAACTACACATAGACAAGAACCCACGAAAACAAAATGGAAAATGGCAACCTAAATAGGATTCCCAATCAGAGACAACGATAAACAGCTGTCTCTAATTGGGAACCAATTCAGGCCACCATAGACCTACAATATACCGAGGCTAACAAACACCTCTAGACATACAAAAACCATAGACAAGACAAACAAGCATACCCACCCTCGTCACACCCTGACCTGACCAAAATAATACAGAAAACATAGATAACTAAGGTCAGGGCGTGTCAGTACCCCCCCCCCCCCCAAAGGTGCGGACTCCCGACCGCAAACCTGAACTTATAGGGGAGGGTCCGCGTGGGCATCTACCCTCGGTGGCGGCTCTGGTTCTGGACGCCGCTCCCCATCTTTACACTGGTCGCTCCACCTTTGTAGAGCTGAACCGTGGCTCATCGCTGGAGACCCCGGGCTGGGGATCGTCGCTGGAGGCTCCGGACTGGGGATCGTCGCTGGAGGCTCCGGACTGGGGATCGTCGCTGGAGGCTCCGGACTGGGGATCGTCGCTGGAGGCTCCGGACTGGAGATCGACGCTGGAGGCTCCGGACCGGAGGCCGTCTCTCGAGGCTCCGGACTGGAGGTCGTCGTTGGAGGCTGCGGACTGGAGGCCGTCTCTGGAGGCTCCGCGCTATGACTCCTCACTGGAGGCTTCGTGCCATGGATCATCACTGGAGGCTTCGTGCCATGGATCATCACTGGAGGCTTCGTGCCATGGATCATCACTGGAGGCTTCGTGCCATGGATCATCACTGGAGGCTTCATGCCATGGATCATCACTGGAGGCTTCTTGCCATGGATCATCATTGGAGGCTTCGTGCCATGGATCATCACTGGAGGCTTCTTGCCATGAATCATCACTGGAGTGGAGAGACACACAGGAGGCCTGGTTCGTGGAGGAGGCACAACCCTTCCTGGCTGGATACCCACTTCAGGCCGGCACGTTCGAGGCGCTGACACAGGATGCACTGGGCTATGCAGGCGCATTGGAGACACCTTGCGCAGAGCCGGCGCAGGATACACTGGACCGTGGAGGCGCACCGGAGGTCTGGAGCGCAGAGCTAGCACAACTCGTCCTGGCTGCATACCCCCTGTAGCCCGGCAAGTGCGGGGAGCTGGAACAGGCCGCACTGGGCTGTGCTGGAGAACCGGAGACACCGTGCGTAGAGCTGGCGCAGGATAACCCGGGCCGAGGAGACGCACTGGAGACCAGATGCGTTGAGCCAGCACCATCCGTCCTGGCTGGGTGCCCAGTCTAGCCCGGGAGATGTGAGGAGCTGGAATGCACCGGGCTATGCACGTGCACTGGAGACACCGTGCACTCCACCACATAACACTGTGCCTGACCAGTATGACGCTCGCCACGGTAAGCACGGGAAGTTGGCTCAGGTCTCCAACCTGACTCTGCCACCCTCCCCGTGTGCCCCCTCCCCCCAAAAAAAATTGGGGGCTGCCTCTCGGGCTTCCTTGCCAGCCGTGTTCGTATCGCCGACTCCATCCTCCGGTATCCCCCTTCGCACTGCTCCATAGAATCCCAGGCGGGCTCTGGCACTCTCCCTGGGTCGACCGACCACCTCTCTACCTCTTCCCAGGTTGTCTCATACCCCTGGCCACGCTGCTCCTCCTTACCACGCTGCTTGGTCCTTCAGGGGTGGGTTTTTCTGTCACGTTCGTCGTATGGAGGAGACCAAGGCGCAGCGTGATATGAATATATTCTTCTTTTAATAAAGGAAGAACACTGAGCAAACTAACAAAGTAACAAAAACGACCGTGACGCTATATAGCACGAGTGCTGACACAGGCAACTACACATAGACAAGAACCCACGAAAGCAAAATGGAAATTGGCAACCTAAATAGGATCCCCAATCAGAGACGATAAACAGCTGTCTCTGATTGGGAACCAATTCAGGCCACCATAGACCTACAATATACCTAGGCTAACAAACACCCCTAGACATACAAAACCCCTAGAAGTCAAACAAGCATACCCAACCTCGTCACACCCTGACCTGACCAAAATAATACAGAAAACATAGATAACTAAGGTCAGGGCGTGACATGCCACCTTTCTCTAACCACTCTCACTAAGGACTAATGCAAGTGTGTGTTCATGTGGTTTATCTTATGAGATAATATTTCCATACTGTTAAACATAGAACATAAAGTCTTGCTACTTCACAGTTCCAAAGTAATTTACAGCCTACAAAAGGACATTGAAAGAAAAGTGATTTATTTTTTGTCCATCTAGAAAAGAGAATGAAGCAGACCATTGTAAGGATGTCTCTGAAATCTAACTCAAGAGCTGACCTCAATGACCCAGTGGTAAAGGAACAGCTGTTGGAGCAGGTACAGTCTACAACATCAGAATCAATGTCATGCTCACTAATTTCACTGTTCTCTTATGATCACAAGTTTATATTCCAACTGACCATATTATTAAACTCTGATGCTTGATAAAAACGATGAGTGCTGCTGGCTTTATCTAGTTTGATCATATCTCGTAGATCAGAAAGGAGTTTGCTAAGAACGGGAACTTCATCCAAAATGACCCTCCTTATGTTTAGTCTGTTGTTCAGAGTCCATTGTACTGTGTGTTGTTAGGTTTTGCATCCCGTTGAAACTATGGAAATTAAGTAAGGTGTTCATGAACTATTTCCAGTGAGAGTCTTTGTACTGTTGTGTTTGTTTTCTAAGGTCAGTGTGGGTCAGGATGAAGAGGACCAGCCATGATGAGGAGAGTGATGGCAGGTCCAGGAAAATCACATGACATATTATATACCTTATAATACATAATAGAATGTTATTTTAGTTAATGTTATTCAAGTTATGATAGTTTAATTTGTCTGAAGAAAGTAAAATATGAAGCAAATTTATATTAGGATAGATTTAAACGTTCTATTGATTTACTATTGTCATATCAAATTATAATCTAAATGTTTTGTTGGTGTATGAATGTAGTGTAATAATAATGTTTGTTGTACATGAGGGAAATTAGATTAGTGAAGAGAAGAGGAATAAAATGGACATTTCAGTGAGGGATTTGCATTGTATAATTCTTCATATGGATGTAACTGTTGACATTCTTAAATAAAATATGTTTTAGTGACAACAGTATTACCATTATTTTCACCCTCCTGCAAGAATGGTGAGATGGGGGCACAAACCTCAGTCATTGGCTTCATTAAGAAGTGCATCGACAACGTCATCCCCACAGTTCCCGTGCGTACATATCCAAACCAGAAGCCATGGATTACAGGCAACATCCGCATCGAGCTAAAGGCTAGAGCTGCCGCTTTCAAGGAGTGGGATGCTAATAAGAAACGCTTATAAGAAATCCCACTATGCCCTCAGACGAACCATCAAACAAGCAAAGCGTCAATACAGGATTAAGATTGAATCCTACTATACCGGCTCTGACGCCCGTCGGATGTGGCAGGGCTTGAAAACTATTACGGACTACAAAGGGAAACCCAAACTCGAGTATCCCAGTGATGCGAGCCTACCAGACGAGCTAAATGCCTTTTATGCTCGCTTCCAGGCAAGCAACTCTGAAGCATGCATGAGAGCACCAGCTGTTTTGGACGACTGTGTTATAACGCTCTCGGTAGCCGATGTGACCAAGACCTTTAAACAGGTCAGCATTCACAAAGCCGCAGGGCCAGACAGATTACCAGGACGTGTACTCAAAGCATGCGCTGACCAACTGGCAATTGTCTTCACTGCCATTTTCAACCTCTCCCTGAGTCTGTAATACCTACATGTTTCAAGCAGACCACCATAGTCCCTGTGCCCAAGGAAGCGAAGGTAATCTGACTAAATGATTACCGCCCCAGGGCACTCACGTCAGTAGCCATGAAGTGCTTTGAAAGGCTGGTCATGGCTCACATCAACAGTATCCTCCCGGAAACCCTAGACCCACTCAAATTTGCATACCGCCCAAACAGATCCACAGTTGACGCAATCTCAATCGCACTCCACACTATCCTTTCTCACCTGGACAAAAGGAACACCTATGTGAGAATGCTGTTCATTGACTACAGCTCAGCATTCAACATCATAGTGCCCTCAAAGTTTATCACTAAGTTAAGGACCCTGGGACTAAACACCTCCCTCTGCAACTGGATCCTGGACTTCCTGACAGGCCACCACATGTGGTAAGGGTAGGCAACAACACATCTGCCACGCTGATCCTCAACACTGGGGCCCCTCAGGGGTGTGTGCTTAGTCCCCTCCTGTACTCCCTGTTCACCCACAGCTGCGTGGCCAAACACAACTCCAACACCATCATTAAGTTTGCTGACAACGCAACAGTGGTAGGCCTGATTACCCACAACGATGAGACAGCCTATAGGGAGTTAGTCAGAGACCTGGCACTGTGGTACCAGGACAGCAACCTCTCCCTCAATGTGAGCAAGACAAAGGAGCTGATTGTGGACTACAGGAAATGGCGGGCCGAACAAGCCCCCACTACCATCGACGGGGCTGTAGTGGAGCGGGTCGAGAGTTTCAAGTTCCTTGGTGTCCACATCACCAGCAAACTATCATGGTCCAAACACACCAAGACAGTCGTGAAGAGGGCACGACAACACCTTTCCCCCTCAGGAGACTGAAAAGATTTGGCATGGGTCCCCAGATCATCAAAAGTTCTACAGCTGCACCATCGAGAGCATCCTGACCGGTTGCATCATCGCCTGGTATGGCAACTACTCGGCATCTGACCATAAGGCGCTACAGAGGGTAGTGCGTATGGCTCAGTACATCACTGGGGCCAAGCTTCCTGCCATCCAGGACCTATATACTAGGCGGTGTCAGAGGAAAGACCAAAAAATGGTCAAAGACCCCAGTCACCCAAGTCATAGACTGTTTTCTCTGCTACCGCACGCAAGTGGTACCGGAGCGCCAAGTCTAGGACCAAAAGGCTCCTTAACAGCTTCTACCCCCAAGGCATAAAACTGCTGAACAATTAACCAAATGGCCACCAAACTATTTAGATTGACATTTTTACACTGCTGCTACGCTGTTTATTATCTATGCGTAGTCACTTCACCCCTACCTTTTAATTTTTTTTATTTAACCTTTATTTAACGAGGCAAGTCATGTACAAATTACCTCAACTAACCTGTATCCCCGCACATTGACTCGGTACCAGTACCCCCTGAATATAGACTTGTTATTGTTATTTTATTTATTTTTATAATTTTTTACTTTAGTTTATATGGTAAATATTTTCTTTACTCTTTCTTGAACTGCGCTGTTGGTTAAGGGCTTGTAGGTAAGCATTTCCCGGTAAGGTTTAAACATGTTGTATTCGGCGCATGTGACAAATAAAGTTTGATTTGATTTAAAATCACATCAATGTAGAATTATGTGCCCACATCCAAGTGGCAGCCTTCAGGGAACCGTAAGTATCGAGACAGACAGACAGAGACTGTTGTGGGTGTGACAGTATGACAGTATATCCATGTTATGAACCTAAGCAACATTTGGATGTTATTTGAATTTTCCCTGGTATCAGGGTGTGTTGACTGTGGCAGCTATTACAGTCATAAACACAGGCTCATGGATAGCAGGGATGGGGTGTGGGGTTCTTGCCCTTATTCATGTTGTTGATGGCTGTTATACATGAATCAACTTCATAACGAAGTCATCATGTAGGCCTAGCAAACGCGATTATCCAAATCGACATAGAGACAAGGAAGTAAAACCACATCCTAATGTATCTACTTGTACTGTAGCACTGAAGTCCAACACAATTACCCGTATGGACTACAATATGTCCATACCAGGAACTATGGGCTTTTGTACGTACAGAATTACATGCACTTTGTTTACACAATCTGGGATTAGGCTGCCATAACCCTGCAGGTACCACATAGAAAACAGGACTTTATTTACAATGCATTGGGCTGTAGGAAGGTGACCTGCTTTGCATGGCCCTGAGAGAACTCACTGACACAGGTTACAATCATATCATTGGTGTTTTCTTTGATTCTTTAACCACATATCTTCATGTCTCGTCAATCAGAGGTCAGTGGATATTGTACTGAACCCTGCTCTTTAGTGAAGCCCATGTCCAGCACCAATAATAATGAATTGATTCCTATTTACCAAATGTACTGCAAATTACTGTCACAAATGTGAACTTGATACACTAACAGAAACGTACATTTGATCACACAACATACTGTATTTCGAACACCGTATAAAGTCCACTGTAATAACTGAGAAAATACATTGGGTCTATTGGTCAGTGTTTGTTTATGTGGAGGGAGGGGTTGGAGCTGGAGTTTCAGCATCTCCTGGGTGTGTTCACCTGGTCAGCAGAGAGGGAGGAGAGAAACACTATAAACTCATCTCTTTCCCCGGTCTCCCCATCTCACAACCAAACTCTGGGGAGAGAAGAGGACAGCTAACTGGGTAGGTGTGCCATCATTTCAAGCTGCATTATACATTTTTATCCTGATCAAAGAAAAGCACAGTGTTTCAATTTAAGAGGTAATAATTCAGATATGTTTGGCACCTTTTCTAACTTACTGTTTGAAATGATTTGAATGGTGCCCTTTGCTTAGTATTCTGTGTATTTTTATGAAGTTGAAACTGACTACACTCTTAAAGTGTCAGACATTTGCCCTAAATGCCAGATAGGCCCACTTGACTAAAAGTGGACCAGCCCATCTAATCTGTTTTTGTTGATGTTGTGGAAAATGACCACTATCTGTCTAATAATGGGGGCCTCAAGGTAAAAATAATGGGCCAGTTTTGAGACATCAAAGAAAAAAAATGGGCCAGTGTTTTAGAAACTAATACTGGTCCCAGTCCGCCCCTGCACTCTTAGAAAAAAGGGTTCCAAAAAGGTTCTGCAGCTGTCTTCATAGGAGAACCTTTTGAATAACCGTTTTTGTTCATAGAATAATAATTTCCTCTTTGAAATGGTTCCACATGGAACCCATAAGGCTTATTCAAAGGGTTCACCTATGGGAACAGTCAAAGAACCCTTTCAGGTTCTAGATAACTTTTTTAGAAGTGGAAGTGAAATAACAGTGTGAGTCAAAACATATCTTATGCATATCATAGAAATTGTGGATCAGTAGATTTAGATAGACTTGAGACATGCTTTTAAATCTCATCACATTTACCTCAAATTAGACTATATTTTTTACTTCTTTCAAGGTGCATGTTTGGTTAATCAAAGTTTACTCCATGTAGTGTTTCCATAGAGTAACTGCAATGCTACTTTGGTAGTCAAATCACCTTATCATCACTTTGTCATTTTGTTTAACTGGAAAGGTACAACACTGCCTGTTAACTCTCAGAAGGAAATTGTGCACATTAGTTCAGACTTCAAAACGAACGAAGACAGACAATTCTTTCTTAAATATTTTCTTCTACATTAAATCTTTCAAACAGGTCTGGATTGATAAATTATTGTGTTTTAACATTTGTTCACAACAACAATGCTTCTCTTGACTTGCAATATAAGGGTTAGGAGCATTAAACCATAATCTCTTCACAGTGGCCATGATACAGCCAGTACTTCTACTCCTGCTACTGGGTAAGAGATCAGATGGGGTGAATATTTCCCTTTTGGTATTATAGACCAACCTGCTATGACTTATCTAGTTGACCATGTATTCAATGTAGTTGGGTAGTGGTTCAGAACCTGGCAACATCTATGTATGTACAATGAGCTTCAGTTTAACCAACATTTAGTACTATTTTAGTACAGTGATTATGAAGTTGAAATGCTAGTCCTAAGGTTGATGTCGGTGTCACAATCTAAACAGAGAAAGAGATTGACCGTCCCAAAACTGACATCTTTCTGATGTGACATTTATCCCCACAGCAGCCATGTCCTCACCAGTGTTTGGGACTGAGATATCAGTACTAGAGGGAACCTCTGTTACCCTTGTCTGCAGATACCTTGGGGATATAAAGCTTGAGACATGCTGGGGCAGATCTTGTGGAACTTTTCAGTGTACTGATCCCATAATGGAAGATCAATCCAAATATAAAATTAACGCTGAAGTTGGAACAGTGAATCTCACCATTTTAAAGCTACAGCCGACAGACGGTGGGAGCTATTGCTGCAGAGTGCATGATCTTAAACAATTCTACAGCCTGAGGGTAGTCAAAGGTAAGTGTTGCACATTTCATAATACAGGTTATCAATGGGTTTTGCTCAGTGCAGATGTCACCTTACAGTAGGAAGGAGCATGAAGGGTTAAAGTCTTCTTCTCCATGTATGAATGTTGTATTTCTGCATCACTATTGTGTATCAGTTTGTTCTCCCACTAACAAAGTCTGCACTACTGGTAATATCCTTTTGCTACCTAGTTGTACTTTATCCTGTGTCCCTTTCTGATGGTCTGTGTGGTGAAATACAGTATGTCTTGGTTACAGGTTGTGTGAGGGACCTACTGGACGAAGTCCATTTTCTGGGGAACAACATTGCGAATCAGCCATTTACAACCGAAAATGCAAGTCAGTGCAGGCAGGAATGCACCAAAAATGACACATGCCAGTACTTCACATTTGTTAATGAAAACACAGGAAGAATAGTCCACAGGTACATGCTCAAAAATTATATATTTTTTATACTTGGGCAAATAAAGGCAGCAATATCATTTTTGAATCAGCACCATTCTGATAACTACTACCACATTTTTTGTGATATTTATCCCACAGAAACAAATGTTTCCTGAAGGTCTCAACTGGTGATACGCCCGAAATTACAATACAGCACCTCCAACATGCAACCTCAGGCTACTCTCTGAGAAACTGCAGTGGTAAAGGTGAGTACATACAATGACATGACTTGATTCATCATTTGTTTTGGCCATTGAATATCTAGCCAATATCTAATAATCACAGAGGTAGACTTTGTTAATAGGCCCTCTTGAACAGGATAACAGACATGGATATCAAACTCTGTCATGTTGTGTTTCTGTTTATTCTATCATCTCTGTTGAAGGTGTAACTTAGTGAACGTCATCAATCAAGCATCAGAGCTCTTTAAAGAGAGCCTTTTCAGACCAATGATGTGTAAAGTCTATATTCTGTAGTCTATAGAATACTATCACTACTATGTATTCACTTTTAGTCATTGATGCACAGGACACGTCCATATTCATAAAACAAATTGGTTGGAGGTTTGAATGAGTTTGCAAATGTATGAATTTGCCTCTGTCATGTGTATATTACTCTGCTATCAAACAGTATGTGTTTCCTATATTTTAGAATAGATAGTGGAAGCTGAAGATGGTCATGTTTGCCAATCAACACAACAAGCAGTCTGAAACATTTCCTCTGTATTTTAAACAGTCACCTACTCAGCCAAGAAGTACAGCCTTGTCCCTGAGAAGAAAAACTGGACCGAGGCACATGAGTACTGCAGACAGCACTACACAAACCTGTCCATCGTACACACAGAAGAGGATTGGAAGTCAATTCAATACTCTTTGGGTAATTTCAGTGGGGATGTGTGGATTGGGCTCCATAGGTCTGGTCCAACTGAAAAGTGGAAGTGGTCTGATGGAGAGGACTTCATGTTCTTGAACAGGGGAAAAGATTTTGGTGTCCACACTGGGGATCATGACTGTGTCTTGTCTACTTCAACTCATTGGCAATCAGTGGCTTGCACAGCTCCAAGACAGTATATGTGTCAACAAGGTAAGGACTGACTCACTCACTCACTGTCTCTTTTTATCAATGGAAAATCCAACTTGTCATCTAACAAATGGGATTGACTGATTGCACAACACCTACCCTAATACTGTATTGTTCATCTAATCAGATCTCAAGCACTTTATTAAATAGGTTATCACCTGTAACTTCCAGATTTATTTCTTATTGTGTGAAGTCATTAACTGCCTCATGAAATCTGATGTGTCACTTTTCACCTTCCCTCCTGTAAGTTCGTCATAGTAATGGAACAACAGAGAAGGTATATGAGCTGATGCCTGGGCCAAAGATACAGAAGGATGCTGTGACAGACTGCAGGACAGTAAAAGGCAGAGAACTGGCTAGTATCTGTAACCAGAAAGAACAGGAAGCCTTTGATGAGTTGACTACAGAGGACACCTGGATTGGACTTAAGCACAACAAAACCAACGAACTATGGGAGTGGTCAAACGGAGAACCATTTCAGCAATGGGAACCTACCTGCGGAGATGGAAACTGTGTACAGCTGAACTCAGACAGAAAATGGACTCAAAAAGATTGCTCTAATCATAGTGCTTTCCTTTGCTATGGAGGTGAGTTCAACATTGTAAGAGTGTTTTCAAACTTTTCAAACAGTCATATGACTAAATTGTATATAATCTCCAAAAAGAAAATCCTAGTTTACTAGAGGTACTTTGTTTTTGTATCAATGATAAAAATGACAGGAAACTTCAAATGTACTTAAATGTATATGTATTCTACTTCATTCTGACAGATGAACGTCCACTTAACACCACTGGGGATTTGACCACTCCTGTTACCCCTGAAACCACCAGCCCTACTTCAACTGGACCTCCCTCTATCAAGACGTCCACCACAATAACTACCACTTTACTACCTACTACTACTAATGGACAGTACACCACCTCACCACCAACCACTACTAATGGACAGTCCACCACCTCACCAACTACCACTACTAATGGACAGTCCAGCACCTCACCACCTACCACTACTAATGGAGAGTCCACCACCTCACCACCTACCACTACTAATGGACAGTCCAGCACCTCACCACCTACTACTACTAATGGAGAGTCCACCACCTCATCACCTACCACTACTAATGGACAGTCCACCACCTCACCAACTACCACTACTAATGGACAGTCCACCACTTCACCACCTGCCACTACTAATGGACAGTCCACCACCTCACCACCTACCACTACTAATGGACAGTCCACCACCTCACCAACTACCACTACTAATGGACAGTCCACCACCTCACCAACTACCACTACTAATGGACAGTCCACCACCTCACCACCTACCACTACTAATGGACAGTCCACCACCTCACCAACTATCACTACTAATGGACAGTCCACAACACCACCAACATCAACTTCCAGTGGACAACTGACCTCATTAGGTCCCACCTCCTCAGACAGGAAGCCCACATCCTCCCAGTATTACAACTTCTCCACTCCATCCTGGTGAGTGTCAGACATGGAGCTACATTCTGTACCTATCTGTACCAAGGTATACAAGTGACAATTGTTGGGCTTTTAATGGTAGATAATACCGTAAGTGTATTTGTGGTTTTGTGTTCATGAACTTGCATTTACATTTGTGCAATTTCATGTTTTTGTCTTGTCCATGCAGATCACCTGCACTACATCAACGAGTCCAGGAGCTGGATCAATGCACTGGAATTCTGTGAGAGTCGTGGCTCCAAGTCCAACCTGGTTCACATCACCAATCAGACCGTGCAGGCTGATGTGACCCAGCTCCTGGCCAATGTGGAGCTGCCATGTGGGGGGGTGTGGATTGGTCTGGAGCGATCCATCTTTGAGTGGAGCGCCCCCTGGTTGTGGACTAGTGGTGATGTTGGTAAGGTGGTGAAGTACAGTGAGTGGCACAGCTGCTTCCCCCTCAACCCCATCAATTACCACTGTGGTAAGATGGTCCGGGTTGGTAACGGAGAACTGAAGTGGCTGGATGCTTCTTGTCATCAGGAATTACCCTTCATCTGTCAAGGTGCATTGCTCAACTTTGGAGCTCCTATTTTGGGGCTTGTTCAGTGGGGTGGAACATTCAAACTTTGCAGATAGACAATTATTACTTAGAAGTGTCATGGTTTAATGTGGAATAGAGATTTACTGTCTCGACTCTCATGTCAGCTTTATGCATTGAATTACGTTATGCAATGCTCTGATTATACCTCCCTATTGAGGCTCAACATACATCCCAGACACCCCCTCTCTACAGCTGGCTACTATCTGAATTGCTCTTTTCTCCCTTTAACTCCCTCCGTTTTACCCCCCTCCCTCACTCTACTAGTATTAGTCTTTAGAATGAGCCAAAACATAATGGCAAGGCCTGGTCATATAAAATACTGTACATTGATGTCCTCTAATCCTGTGTATGATGTTTCAACAGATCTCCACTAGAGGGCTCTCTATGTCATTATGGACAGTCTGCAGACAGACACCACACTGATCTGCCAGAGAGACTACCACCCACCTGGTCTGGAAGAAACCAGCATTTCAATTCATTATATTATTACACTACGATTATTAATATTATTACTACTTTAACTTATTATTATGATCTCTATTACATGATTTTGCTTGATGATACTCTACTTACATATACTAACTCATAAGCATTGTTATTTGACCTGTAATTTACTGTAATAATTTAACTGTTTAGAAATAGAGTAAAGAAATGTAAAGTAAAAGTTATTAAACTGAAAATGTAGTATAACTCTTGTGTGATCTGTACTGTTTGAGAACGTGATTTAGTTAGAATGTAATTGTTATTTTGTACTTTCTGCATAAACATCCATTTAGCATTTGATCAGTGTGGAATTTCATTCTTCATAGAAAGTACATTGAGTGATGAATCAAAAGCAATTCAAATGGTCATAATGTAACCTTATTATTTGAGAGGTATTAAGTGGTGTCTAGTCTAAATCGACTTGATCAATATTTTCAGCAGGACTGAAGGAGTCCATCTCAACTGTCAGCAACAATGAACCTGGTATCTCAGAAAACAACTTTTTATGGGGGTGAGATGTCTGTGACATGTGTAATGTTGACACACTATTGCACTGATGGGCTGTATTTATGCAACACTGCTCTCTAAACCATAAGCTCAAATCTATTTTTCCCAGGTACAGCCCCTGACCTCTTCTTCAGCCAGCAGTCCTTGGATGAGTCCTTCAGTGACACCTGAGCGGTCGACCCATATGGGTGTTTATGCTTATATACTATATCCTTAATGCTTTAGTGTAAAACAATATAATATTGTAATATTGAGCACAGACAATCAGCCTCAACTGGGTGGTAGTAACTGCCTCCATCTGACCCGTAAGGGCCATGGACAGACTGAACACTCCTCCCTGGACAATAGAGACTGTTCTCTGAAGAGATTGTTCCTTTGCGCTGGAAGTAAGACTATCATATTTTTCTCTTTTACGTATATATTTTGTATAAACAGAAAGAGAGGTTGACAGTAGGGAAAGATAGACAGAGCTTGCATCTAAATATATATACATGTCCCAATGCCCCAGGGCAGTGATTGGGGACACTGCCCTGTGTAGGATGCCGTCTTTCGGATGGGACGTTAAACGGGTGTCCTGACTCTCTGAGGTCATTAAAGATCCCATGGCACTTATCGTAAGAGTAGGGGTGTTAACCCTGGTGTCCTGGCTAAATTCCCAATCCGGCCCTCAAACCATCACGGTCACCTAATAATTCCCAGTTTACAATTGGCTTATTCATCCCCCTCCTCTCCCCTGTAACTATTCCCCAGGTCGTTGATGTTAATGAGAACGTGTTCTCATTCAACTTACCTGGTAAAATAACGGATAAATAAATTAAATAAATAAAATCTAAAGGGCACTATGCCAGATTCAAATCTACGCTGACAACATAGATATGTGTGTCAGAGGCTGTTGCATTACCACTAGATGGACCAGTCAACAAGACTGCTATCTTATTGGGGTTAATATTTGTAAGACACGTGAAGGGGTGGTAGACCCAATAGGGTCCCACTTTAACAAGCACTGTCAGATGCCGGACAATAATGTTTCATGTAGCCTAATCCACTGTAAAATGTCACCTCTCACTCCCCACTCTCACTAGGGATTAATGCAAATATGTGTTCATGTGGTTTCTAATATGAGATAATAGTTCCATTCTGGGTAACATAGAATACAGAGGCTTGCTACTACACAGTTCCACAGTAATTTACAGTCTTCAAAGGACATTGAAAGAAAAGTTATATTTATTGTAAATAAACTGAATCTCATTTGAGTGTCTGTTACCATTCCTATGTCCTAGAAAAGAGAATCAAGCAGACCATTGTAAGGATGTCTCTGAAATCTAACACAGGAGGTGACCTCAATGACCCAGTGGTAAAGGAACAGATGTTGGAGCAGGTACAGTAGTCCTACATCTCCCACATCAGAAATCAATGTCATGCTCACTCATTTCACTCATTTCTCATGATTGGCAGTTCTCTCCAGCGTAGGCCTTGGCTGGAGTTCCCGTCCTTAGCAAACTCCTTTCTGATCTATGAGATATGATCAAACTAGATAAAGCCAGAAACACCCATTTAAATGGAGCATCCTAAATGTAATACTATGTGATGTTAAGTTTCTATTCCTTTGTACTGTTGTGTTTGTTTTCTTAGTGTAACCCTCTCAACATTTGACTCTCACGATATTAACTTACTTAGAATATCTGAACAGCATTGGATATTAGGTGAGAAGGACATCTCCAATAAGAATCCCTATTGTAAACTCACTAGGGTGATGAAAACTAGGGTATTAACTTCAGATAGAATGATTATAGATTTTAGTTATTATATAAGGATATGCTTTCCTATGCATTAAATGAAACTGAAACAGTTAATGACTCCAATGCAACAGACATGAGGTTCAAGATCTGTATTATCACATCTTCAATGTACCACATCAAAATAAATACAAATAATAAACCCAAATGAGTCATGCACAACCCATGTCAATTCCAAGATGACGTAGCAGTGCAGACGTGTTTTGTTCGTCCTCTCGTGTACTTTTGTATTTTTCGTCCTTTTTTTGTATATATTTCAATTTTATTTTCAATCTCTTTTGCATTTTAATTCAATTATACCTTCTGGTAACATGCCTCATCCAATGTGATACGGAACTGCTATTATTTTTTTATTTTTTAGACCTTATAGCCAGATCCACCTAATTAACCAGCTAATTAGCTACAAGCTATTTAGTCATTGTTAGCCACTGCTAGCGGCCTTTACCTTCTGCACAGATACCAGCCCTTTTTTTCTGCCTGGATAATACTCGCCATCCTACCAGTATCGGACTGTTTCTCCACTACAACGCCGGATTCCTGCCGCAAACCCTGGACCATTACTCCTGATCTTCAGAGCTAGCTAGCTGCCACCGAGTGACCCAGTACCAAAGCTATCCCTGAGCCAGGCCAGGCCCACCTCCCGGCCTACTCAGTTGTTCACCCGGACTCCACCCAAACATGGCTAGAATCCACTACTCCACCGGATCCTTGCCGTAAACTCTGGACCTTGGCACCGGATCACCGCTGCTACCGAGTGGCTATAGTGGCTAACGCCCCTGCCCCGAAGCTAGCACCAGTTAGCCGTGAGCCAGGCGCAACTCCCGGCTAGCAAACTAAATTACTACAACTAACGTTACAATACCTCTTTCGCCATCTGGCTTGGATCTTTTGTCGACACGGCGCCCCGCCGCACCACCACGACTGGTCGGCCGAAGAATATCCATCGGACGTCGGAGCAGACGCTTCGACTAGCCCCGGGCTGCTAACTTTAAATGCCGTGTCACCCGCGTGCTAGCGTAGTAGCGACTACTCCGCGGCTTCCCTGTTCCATTTATTGCTGTCCCCTGGACTCTATGATCACACGGCTACATAGCTGATGCCTGCTGGACTGTCCATTAATCACGGTACTCCATTCTGTTTATTTTTGTTTATCTGTCGGCCCCAGCCGCGAACTCTGGCTCTGTGTGTAGTTAACCGACCCTCTCTGCCCATTCATTGCCATTTTACCTGTTGTTGTTGTTTTAGCTGATTAGCTGTTGTTGTCTTACCCGTTGTTGTCTTAGCTAGCTCTCCCAATCAACACCTGTGATTGCTTTATACGTCGCTTTATGTCTCTCTCAAATGCCTTGTATACTGTTGTTTAGGTTAGTTATCATTGTTTTAGTTTACAATGGAGCCCCTAGTTCCACTCATCATACCTCTGATACCTCCTTTGTCCCACCTCCCACACATGCGGTGACCTCACCCATTATAACCAGCATTTCCAGAGATGCAACCTCTCTTATCATCACTCAGTGCCTGGGCTTACCTCCACTGTACCCGCACCCCACCATACCCCTGTCTGCACATTATGCCCTGAATCTATTCTACCACGCCCAGAAATCTGCTCCTTTTATTCTTTGTCCCCAGCGCTCTAGACGACCAGTTTTGATAGCCTTTAGCCGTACCTTATCCTACTCCTCCTCTGTTCCTCGAGTAATGTGGAGGTAAACCCAGGCCCTGCGTGTCCACAGGCACCCTCATTTGTTGACTTCTGTGATCGAAAAAGCATTGGTTTCATGCATGTTAACATCAGAAGCCTCCTCCCTAAGTTTGTTTTACTCACTGCTTTAGCACACTCCGCCAACCCTGATGTCCTTGCCGTGTCTGAATCCTGGCTTAGGAAGGCCACCAAAAATTCGGAGATTTCCATACCCAACTACAACATTTTCCGTCAAGATAGAACTGCCAAAGGGGGAGGACTTGCAATCGACTGCATAGATAGCCTGCAAAGTTCTGTCATACTTTCCAGGTTTATACCCAAACAGTTCGAACTTCTAATTTAAAAAATGAATCTCTCCAGAAATAAGTCTCTCTGTTGCCGCCTGTTATCGACCCCCTCCGCTCCCAGCTGTGCCCTGGACACCATATGTGAATTGATCGCCCCCCATCTAGCTTCAGAGTTTGTTCTGTTAGGTGACCTAAACTGGGATATGCTTAACACCCCGGCAGCCCTACAATCTAAGCTAGATGCCCTCAATCTCACACAAATCATCAAGGAACCCACCAGGTACAACCCTAAATCCGTAAACATGGGCACCCTCATAGACATTATCCTGACCAACTTGCCCTCAAAATACACCTCTGCTGTTTTCAATCAGGATCTCAGCGATCACTGCCTCATTGCCTGTATCCGCTATGGGTCCGCGGTCAAACGACCACCCCTTATCACTGTCAAACGCTCCCGAAAACACTTCTGCGAGCAGGCCTTTCTAATCGACCTGGCCCGGGTATCCTGGAAGGATATTGACCTCATCCTGTCAGTCGAGGATGCCTGAAGGCTCTTTAAAAGTAATTTCCTCACCATCTTAGATAAGCATGACCCTTTCAAAAAATGCAGAACTAAGAATAGATATAGCCCTTGGTTCACTCCAGACCTGACTGCCCTTGACCAGCACAAAAACATCTTGTGGCGGACTGCAATAGCATCGAATAGTCCCCGCGATATGCAACTGTTCAGGGAAGTCAGGAACCAATATACGCAGTCAGTCAGGAAAGCAAAGGCTAGCTTTTACAAGCAGAAATTTGCATCCTGTAGCATCCGCTAACTCCAAAAAGTGTTGGGACACTGTAAAGTCCATGGAGAACAAGAGCACCTCCTCCCAGCTGCCCACTGCACTGAGGCTAGGTAACATGGTCACCACCGATAAATCCATGATAATCTAAAATTTCAATAAGCATTTCTCTACGGTTGGCCATGCTTTCCTTCTGGCTACTCCAACCCCGGCCAACAGCTCCGCCCCCGCAGCTACACGCCTGAGCCTCCCCAGCTTCTCCTTCACACAAATCCAGATAGCAGATGTTCTGAAAGAGCTGCAAAACCTGGACCCGTACAAATCAGCTGGGCTAGACAATCTGGACCCTCTCTTTCTAAAACTATCCGCCGCCATTGTTGCAACCCCTATTACCAGCCTGTTCAACCTCTCTTTCGTATCGTCCGAGATCCCTAAAAATTGGAAAGCTGCAGCGGTCATCCCCCTCTTCAAAGGGGGTGACACTCTAGACCCAAACTGCTATAGACCTATATCTATCCTGCCCTGCCTCTCTAAAGTCTTCGAAAGCCAAGTTAATAAACAGATCACTGACCATTTCGAATCCCACCGTACCTTCTCCGGTGTGCAATCCGGTTTCCGAGCCGGTCACGGGTGCACCTCAGCCACACTCAAGGTACTAAACGATATCATAACCGCCATCGATAAAAGACAGTACTGTGCAGCCGTCTTCATCGACCTGGCCAAGGCTTTCGACTCTGTCAATCACCGTATTCTTATCGGCAGACTCAATAGTCTTGGTTTCTCTAATGACTGCCTCGCCTGGTTCACCAACTACTTTGCAGACAGAGTTCAGTGTGTCAAATCGGAGGGCCTGTTGTCCGGACCTCTGGTAGTCTCTATGGGAGTACCACAGGGTTCAATTCTCGGGCCGACTCTTTTCTCTGTATATATCAATGATGTCGCTCTTGCTGCGGGTGATTCTCTGAGACACCTCTACGCAGACGATACTTCTGGCCCTTCCTTGGACACTGTGCTAACTAACCTCCAAATGAGCTTCAATGCCATACAACACTCCTTCCGTGGCCTCCAACTGCTCTTAAACACTAGTAAAACCAAATGCATGCTTTTCAACCATTCGCTGCCCGCACCCGCCCGCCCGACTAGCATCAACACCCTGGACGGGTTCTAAACTAGAATATGTTGACAACTATAAATACCTAGGTGTCTAGCTAGACTGTAAACTCTCCTTCCAGACTCATATTAAACATCTCCAATCCAAAATCAAATCTAGAATTGGCTTTCTATTTCGCAACAAAGCCTCCTTCACTCACGCCGCCAAACTTACCCTAGTAAAACTGACTATCCTATCGATCCTCGACTTCAGCGAAGTCATCTACAAAATAGGTTCCAATACTCTACTCAGCAAACTGGATGCAGTCTATCCCAGCGCCATCCGTTTTGTTACCAAATCACCTTATACCACCCACCACTGCGACCTGTATGCTCTAGTCGGATGGCCCTCGCTACATATTCGTCGCCAGACCCACTGGCTCCAGGTCATCTATAAGTCTATGCTAGGTAAAGCTCCGCCTCATCTCAGTTCACTGGTCACGATAACAACACCCACCTGTAGCACACGTTCCAGCAGGTATATCTCACTGATCATCCCCAAAGCCAACACCTCATTTGACCGCCTTTCCTTCCAGTTCTCTGCTGCCAGTGACTGAAGCTGGAGACTTATATTTCCCTCACCAATTTTAAACATCAGCTATCTGAGCAGCTAACCGATCGCTGCAGCTGTACATAGTCCATCTGTAAATAGCCCACCCAATCTACCTACCTCATTCCCATACTGTTTTTATTTACTTTTCTTCTCTTTTGCACACTAGTATCTCTACTTACACATCATCATCTGCTCATTTATCACTCTTCGCTACTATGGCCTATTTATTGCCTACCTCCTCATGCCTTTTGCACACACTGTATATAGACTTTATGTTTTCTACTGTGTCAATGACTTGTTTATTGTGTTATTGACTTGTTTATTGTTTATTCCATGTTATTCCATGTGTAACTCTGTGTTGTTGTCTGTGTCACACTGCTTTGCTTTATCTTGGCCAGGTCGCAGTTGTAAATGAGAACGTGTTCTCAACTAGCCTACCTGGTTAAATAAAGGTAAAATATATATATTTTTTTAAATGCCCAAATTACTTGCAAGGTTGCTTAAACCCGTAGGCGTGCGTTTGAGCTAAAATAAAAATGACGATAGACATAAAGTCCCGAAGCACCCCACCGTTGTAGTTACTCACTACTCCTAGATATTTCCTCAGCGAAGTATAGTAGTTCCGTGCAGTTGTCCTCACAAGATCCACAGCAAGCACAGCTATCAATGCAGACAGTACTCCTTAGCAGCAACAGATATCCCATGGAAACATGAACTCGGTAATCTTCCACAAGCAATTCTCTCCAGGTCTCGCACGATGCTAGGCTAACCTCGAGGCTGTCAAATACCTCCACGTTGAGACGGTAGCTTCAGTCACTACTAAGTCTTTCTCAACAAAATAATAATAGTCTCTTATAAAATAAAATCAGTATTTCCCTTCAAAACTCGGTAGGTATAGGTTTTGTTATATTTTTATCGTCTTCTTTCACCGTTTTTCTTCACCAACACTGATAATGTCTCTCCATCTTTCTTTCTTTCCAACCCCTCTCTTTTTTCCCCAGACCTCCTATTAACCAGATCAACTCTCCCATTGGCCAAAACTTAACAAGCTACCTCATTGTTCAAAACTTAAACTTAAAAGTAAACCAACCTATTCACTTGTACATTAAATAAATATTTCTTCAAAATCAAATGCATTAAGGACATTACAATTCAGGAGCAATTCAATCACCTTTTAAGTCTAATACCAATTAATTATAACAAATAAACTCTATACTTGGTTTTAACAAGGGTATTACATTAGGTTAGTGTGGGTCTGGATGAAGAGGAGCAGCTATACTGATGTGGCAGGAGAGGGATGGAAGGTCCAAGAAACCTAAAATAGTCCATTACAAATAATATAGGAAATAAGATTATTAAATAATTATTTGGTTTCGTTATTCCCGTTTTGAAATTTAGCTTTCTATTATAAAATATGAAAGAATTAGGTTAGATTAAGATTGACAAATGTTTTTCTAATGCAACATAAAATTATAATCTATATTTTTTGTTGATGTTTGGATGTATTGTGATAACATAGCTTGTTGTACATAAGGACAATTTGATTAGTGAAGAGAAGAGGAATTTCAAGTTTGTATATAAAACATGTGTGGTGACAACTTTCAGTGAGGATTTTAGAGGGTCATTCATATTAATGTTACTTATGGATGTAACTGTCGACATTAAATATGTATGTGTCACGCCCTGACCTTAGAGAGCCTTTTTATTTCTCTATTTGGTTAGGTCAGGGTGTGATTTGGGTGGGCATTCTAGTTTTTCTATTTCTTTGTTGGCCGGGTATGGTTCCCAATCAGAGGCAGCTGTCTATCGTTGTCTCTGATTGGGGATCATACTTAGGCAGCCTTTTTTCCACCTTTAGTTTGTGGGATCTTGTTTGTGTGTAGTTGCTTTATGCACTGCATGTAGCGTTATGTTCGTTTTTTGTATTTTGTTGTTTTTTCGGTGTCATCAAATAAAAGAAAGATGTACGCTTACCACGCTGCACCTTGGTCTAATTCTTCCGTCAACGAACGTGACAGTATGATTAGTGACAACAGTATTACTATTATTTTCACCCGGCAGCAAGAATGGTGTGATGGAGGCAGTAGTCACAACAATGTAGAATGATGTGTCCACTTCCAGGTGGAATCGTTCAGAGAACTGTAAAGATGGAGACAGACAGACTCTTGTGCGTATGACAGTATCCACTTTATACCTATAGTAATCAACATTTGTATATCATTTGAATTTTCCCTTGTGTCATGGTGTGTTGACTGTGTCAGCTATTACAGTCAGAAACACAGGCTCATGGATAGCAGGGGTGGGGTGTTCTTGCTCTTATTCATGTAGTTGATTGCTGTTATACATTAATCAACTTGACTAACCAACCACCACAGATCAGTTAGTGAAGGTTCAAAAGATGTGACATCCTACATTTAATTTATCATGTAGTTATTTAGCGTTTATACAAATCGACAAAAAGACAGGGTAGGTAAACCTCATCCTAACTACTTGTGACACTAAACTCCAACTAAATAAGCCATCAGGAACTATAGGCTTTTGTGCATCCAGAATGACATTGCACTTTGTTAAGATCATGTAGGATCAAAATGTCCTAAGATCAACGCTTACTAAATACTTTACATAAAGATAACAACTTATGCTTGGAATCATGAAATTACAATTTGTTATTCTTTGGATGACATATGACCAAGACTAGAGTTCAAATCATCATGGTAATATACACCGAGTGTACAAAACATTAGGAACACCTGCTCTTTTCATGACATCTCACTTGTTAAATCCACTTCAATCAGTGAAGGAGAGACGTCAGGTTACAGAAGATTTGTAAGACTTGAGACATGGATTGTATGTGTGTGCCATTCAGAGGGTGAATATGCAATGCAAAACATTTAAGTGTCTTTGAACAGGGTATGGTAGTAGGTGCCAGGCGTGCCGTTTTCTGTCATGAACTGTAACGCTGCTGGGTTTTTCATGCTCAACAGTTTCTCGTGTGTATCAAGAATGGTCCACCACCCAGAGTACATTCAGCCAACTTGGCACAACTGTGGAAAGCATTGAAGTCGACATGGGCCAGCATCCCCTGCTTTCGACACCTTGTAGAGTCCATGGCACAACAAATTGAGGCTGATCTGAGGACAAAAGGGGGGTTGGAACTCAATATTATAAAGTTGTTTCTAATGTTTTGTACACTCAGTGTAGACAACCTGATATGTCCTGCTCCTCGTTTGATTGGTAAATCAAGGCTTCGTACTCAGGGAAATGATGGTAAATCTCAGTTTAAAATGTTCATGTCAGTTCTCCCCCTATAATGGTATTAAACCTAAATCTGTCTTTCTGGGAGAGGTGTACATTTTGTCTCTTGGCTAGGTTTCCTTTGGTGACTCTGTTGAATAAATTGTCAAGCATGTATAGCCATTGTCATTTGCCTTTTAAGGCCATGGACACACATATGGAACAATATTACATTACAATCAAAACTCACACCTCAGTGTTCAGAGCATCCAGGCCGAGGGGAAGCACGGCGCCCCCAGCCAGAACAATCAATCAGAGTAGTTATTTTCAGTCTGAAAAATATTTACCAGCATTTTGAATATAAACTAGAGGGAGTTCAAGATCAGAGGTCAGTTGATCAAGATGTTTCAAAATTAGAAAGCAGTAGCCTGTACATGCTACAATAAGAGCATACTGCATAGCATACTGCAGTATAATTACAACTAAGCCCTGTGTATGCCTTTTGGCTAGAAACCTGCTGTTTGAATATAGGAGTATCATAGACCTTCCAGTGATCATAAGTAAAGTCCTGTTTTCTATGTGGTACCTGCAGAGCTATGGCAGACTAATCCCCAATTGTGTTAAAAGAAAAGGTAGAGGCGTGGATCAGAAAACCAGTCAGTATCTGGTGTGACCACCATATTTCTCATGCAGCGCGACACATCTCCTTCACATAGAGTTGATCAGGCTGTTGATTGTGTCCTGTGTAATGTCATCTCTATTCTTCTTCAATGGCTGCACGTAGTTGCTGGATATTGGCGGGAATTGGAACACGTTGTCGTTTACATCGATCCAGAGCATTCAAAACATGCCCAATGGCTGACATGTCTGGTGAGTATGCAGGCCATTGAAGAACTGGAACATTTTTAGCTTCCAGGAATTGTGTACAGATGGGGGCCAATGCGTCATGGAGCCGTGCATTATCATGCTGAAACATGGCGATGGAGGAATGGCATGACAATGGGCCACAGGATCTCGTCACGGAATCTCTGTGCATTCAAATTGTCATCAAATTGTGTTTGGTGTCCATAGCTTATGCCTGCCCATACCATACCCCCAATGCCACCATGGGGCAAACCGCTTGTTGTAGGTGGCACATTCTTTGCTCTACAAGTGTCTAAATGATCCATTGTATGACCTTCTTAAAACAATTCCATATGTCAGCTTAGAACAGCTTAGATGTTTAAGATTTTTTAATTTAACGAACAATATATCAAATTATTATTACATACTATCATACAACATATTTGTTTCATATCATTTACTCAATGTGCATAAGTGGAGTCTCCCATTCAGGTTGTTTGACTTACCATATAGGGACATGAACACACTCTTGGTGGGTCCACTCTTTCTAGAAGGATCTTTCAGCAAGACAACAGGGAGGAGGCTTGATGAGGTTGACTGACAGAAGGGTGTGTTCAAAGGAGGAGGAGATCAGATCCTCTTTATCAACACTTCAGCTACAGTACTTCTCCACCTGTCTGCTCCTCAAAGGAGGAGACAAAAAAGTACAGTATGTTTTAATTTAATTGAACTAATATATTACATATATACATCACAAGCACTTTCTTACTGTATAACATCTTACATCATGACTGATATTTTGGTGTCAAAAGCATTCTTTGTTATCTAGTAAATATGTCTAGTTTGGATCACAGTAGCTCTCATAATGGGATATTAATCAAGAACAAAATAAATCAGAAAATCTGTTTTGTTGCTGCATACGTAAAGTGAATATGTATTGACATATAGTACTGCAACAACATACCAGCAATCATTTAATGATATCACTCATCACTTGATCAATTACATACAGTACTGTTTATTTCTAGTCTATATAGGTCAAGTTTTAAGGGATGCCTAAGATGATTTATAAAAGAAGGAATTCTGTCGTCAAAATATACTATTTTACTTTGAATATTCAGCAGTGTACTAATGTATGATCCTTAGCCAGCTTGGGTGAAATTGAACTCATAAATCAGTGATCAGGCCTAGGTCCTTAAAACCTGTTTGGGATAGGGGGCAGCATTTTCACGTTTGGATGAAAAGCGGGCCCAGAGTAAACTGCCTGCTACTCAGTCCCAGTTGCGAATATATGCATATTAGTAGATTTGGATAGAAAACACTCTGAAGTTTCTAAAACTGTTTGAATGATGTCTGTGAGTATAACAGAACTCATATGGCAGGCGAAAACCTGAGAAAAATCCAACCAGGAAGTGGGAAATCTGAGGTTGTAGTTTTTCAACTCTTTGCCTATCGAATATACAGTGTCTATGGGGTCAAATTGCACTTCCCAAGGCTTCCACTAGATGTCAACAGTCTTTAGAACCTTGTTTGATGCTTCTACTGTAAAGGAGGGGGGAATGAGAGGGGATTGAGTCAGTGGTCTGGCAGAGTGGCATGAGCTGACCACGCGCGTTCACGTGAGAGTTAGCTTGAGTTCCATTGCATTTCTGAAGAGAAAGGAATTCTCCGGTTGGAACATTATTGAAGATTTATGATTAAAACATCCTAAAGATTGATTCTGTACTTCGTTTGACACGTTTCTACGAACTGTAATATTACTTTTTTGACTTTTCGTCTGAACTAAGCGATCGCGCATTGAGCATTTGGATTACTGGGCTAAACGCGCGAACAAAAAGGAGGTATTTGGACATAAATTATAAACGTTATCGAACAAATCAAACATTTATTGTGGAACTGGGATTCCTGGGAGTGCATTCTGATGAAGATCATCAAAGGTAAGTGAATATTTATAATGCTATTTCTGACTTCTGTTGACTCCGCAACATGGCGGGTATATGTTTGGCTTGTTTTGGTCTCTGAGCGCCGTACTCAGATTATTGCATGGTTTGCTTTTTCCGTAAAGCTTTTTTGAAATCTGACAAAGCGGTTGCATTAAGGAGAAGTATATCTATAATTCTGTGCATAATACTTGTATCTTTTATCAAAGTTTATTATGAGTATTTCTGTAAATTGATGTGACTCGGGATGTTCACGGGATTCACGGGATGTTTTGGAGGCAAAGCCAAATGTAAACTGAGGTTTTTGGATATAAATATGAACTTGATCGAACAAAACATACATGTATTGTGTAATATGTTGTCCCGGGAGTGTCATCTGATGAACAATATCAAAGGTTAGTGATTCATTTTATCTCTATTTCTGCTATTTGTGGCTCCTCTCTTTGGTTGGAAAATGGCTGTATGCTTTCTGTGACTAGTTGCTGACCTAACATAATGATATGTTGTGCTTTCGCCGAAAGGCCTTTTTGAAATCGGACACTGTGGTTGGATTAACGAGAAGTTAATCTTTAAAATGGTGTCTAATACTTGTATGCTTGAGAAATTTGAATTATGAGATTTCTGTTGATTGAATTTCGCGCCCTGCAATTTCATTGGTTGTTGGCCATTGGCTGTTCCGCTAGCGGAACCCCGTTCCCAGACAGGTTAATAACTTTTGGTTCAAATGGTCTGCAGCTAAACCCAGTACAATGACACATCAGATTATGTATCACTGACATTAATAGATGAATGCCTCTGTCGTGTCTTTGGCATCATTAAATTGAAGACTGTTACTTTATCAAATCAATTCTCTGTAATTATTATTACATGATTAAACTAATCATGTAAATGTAATTAACTAGGAAGTCGGGGCAACAAGAAAAATCTTCAGATTACAAAGTTATAATTTTCCTAATATAACTCTTCAGATATTTTAATATCTGATCAATTAGTCTTCTAATTAATTAATTATTCTTTACCTCACATTAGTCTCATTCCGAACTTTGTAAAGTGTTGGTTATCTGCACAAACCCAGCCTTTACTATGAATCATTCATACATCAAGTGTCTTAATCATTTATTTACTAACTAACTAAATAATCACATAAATGCATAAACAAACAAACAGTAGATATGGTTACAAGGAAATGATAGGGGGCTTCCCGAGTGGGCTAAGACGATATGACGGCTTGGTGGACAAAGGGAAGTGGGTGTGGACTGAGAAGGGCGGGAATTACTGAGTCACTACACAGTTGATAATTATATTAATTGAAATGCTAATCCTTTGCACATGAACGCTCACTCATTCGGGAAAAATTGCAATCAATATATATTTACGGTCAGTGTGTCGTCGTGATCTCTGTTGATCCGTCTTTCTGTTGGAAAGTTCATCCAAGCGTCTCTCTGCTACCCTGGATTCTTTCGTGGTTAGAACGGTTACTTCAGAGTACCATTCAGAAATGTTCTTATAGAATAGATGTTTCGGCGGTTGTCGGTTTTCGCATTCCAGATCGACATAATTTCTAGCTGCAGACTAGTAATTACTATTGAAGATTTGCTCTTATTCTGTCGGGATCGATTGTCTCAGAGTTGAACCATTTCCACCCGTGTAGCCAATGCTCGATGTGGTATGGTTAGGAATTCAACAACCATTACAACCTTAGCTTATACTGAGGTTTTTGTGGTCTCTACTCCAACCTTTGCCCCCTCGGGGATCGAGGTATGTATGGTCTGCGGAGTATTTCTTCAGGTGGGGGTTTTATTCAGAACAGTAGGTAAGGGCTGTCCCATGAGCCAGATCATGACTTAGTTCAACTTTAAAGGGAACACAATTCTCTCAAATTATCATCATTACATCATTTCACGAATAGTTTCATCTTTACTCATTCATTTTATACAATACGCAAACCTCATAACGGAGGCTCCTGTATTAAAAGAGTTATGGTAATGTGGCTGTATTGTCTTTCATGAGGTCACAAACATGAAACAAACCGGACCGGGTCGTAGCTGGCTTCTCCACCGACCGTTTACACATTCTCCAAAACATGGATATTGTTCAGTTCTTAAGTTCTGTGATGTAGAAGAAGTTCCTTTGTTCTACTGTAAAACTCTCTCTCTCTCTATATTGCGTGGCCAGGAGGAGAGAGTCTCCTCCAGGAATTTACGACCTGAGATAACAGAACCTGGGTGTACGAGAGGAGAGAGGGGGGGATGCCCCGCTCTATACCCAGAAAGGGCCATGTCTTGACAATCCCCCCCTGGTGGTTTGGATCTTGTGATTATCCTGCAAGTTACAAATCAACATATAAATAATGACCACGTGATGTCCTGTTTGTAGTTCATCGTTGCAGTCCCCCTCTAGTGGTTTACCTTGGTAGGTTTCCTGGAAGCTACAAAGTACCACAGGAATGGCCAGGGGATGTCCTGGTTGGTGATCGCCGTTGCGGCCGTTGCGGCCCCCCCCCCCCTCTGGTGGTTTACCTTGGTAGGCTCTCTGACAGCAGGGCAGGCCGCCACAAGGATGGGCAGTGGGGGTCTGGATTGGGATCGCCGTTCCGGCCCTGTCGTCTGGAAGATCTGGGCAGTAACTTAGACAGATGTTAACAACGCATACACACTCACGAAATATATATAATTACATTCATTCCCCAATGAGCGGAATTGTGGCACTAAGTGATGGTTGTATGGGGACTTTGTTTATGGCTCTATTACTTACTAAGTGTAATAGGAAATTAAGCGAAAAGGAATGAAAGCATAAACAAAAGATATACAAAATATAGTTCTCACACCGAAGTCTTCTAATTGGACTGTATTCTATATACCTCCAATGTCCTGGCTAAATGACTCTATCATGGCATTGTCTCTAATGTCATGTCTAGGGTTTTCCGACTTGGTGTGTTGCTTAGGCACTATCCTAAGTTAACCTTTTATGGCTGCAGGGGCAGTATTGAGTAGATGGATAAAAGGTGCCCATTTCAAACGGCCTCGTACTCAATTCTTGCTCGTACAATATGCATATTATTATTACTATTGGATAGAAAACACTCTCTAGTTTCTAAAACCGTTTGAATTATATCTGTGAGTAAAACAGAACTCATTTTGCAGCAAACTTCCTGATTAGGAAGTGGAAAATCTGAAAACGATGCTCTGTTCTAGGGCCTGCCTATAAATGGGCTTGATATGTATTAGTATACATGCACGTCATACACCTTCCACTAGATGTCAATAGGCAGTGAGAGAAGAAATGGAGTGTTTATCTTGGTCTGAGGTGGAATAAAAGCTCTTGGCATGACGTGTCACCCATTTCCTGTTTTCTGGAAAGCGCGAGAAGGAGCCTGGGATTGCCTTCTGGAAAGCTGTCGTTATAGACCACTAATATCTCCGGCTTTGATTTTATTTGATAAATGTGACAATATCATCGTAAAGTATGTTTTTTCAATATAGTTTTATTAGATTATTGAAATTTATTCGGGACGTTAGGCGTGTTGCGTTGTGTGCCTTTGTTCAGGAAGGAGAGCTTCGCGCTACTTTGCTAGCTTTCCGTGCTAATTGACTGGAGAAGAGGACGTTCTAAAACCAAACAACGATTGTTCACGACAAAGGACCCCTTGTACAACATTCTGATGGAAGATCATCAAAAGTAGGACCCATTTTATGATGCTATTTCATATATCTGTCGAACTTGTGTACTATTAGTTTTGCGCCCAGGTTTTGGGCACTCTCTCGCCATAACGTAAGCCTTATGTCGTAATGAAGTTATTTTTAGAATTCTAACACGGCGATTGCATTAAGAACTAGTGTATCTATCATTTCCTATACAACATGTATTTTTTAGTAAAGGTTATGAATAGTTATTTGGTCAGAATAGGTGAGTGTCATAAACACACCCGGACAATCTGGGAAAAATATGCTACGTTAGCACAATGTATAACCACTGATATCAGCTCTAAATATGCACATTTTCGAACAAACCATATATGTATTGTGTAATATGATGTGAGAGGACTGTCATCTAATGAAGTTTATGAAGGTTAGTGAAATAATTAATATCTTTTGCTGGTTTATTAGCTATCGCTACCGTTTGCCTTGAATCAATGCTGTTGTGTGTTTGGCTATTGTAGTAAGCTAATATAACGCTATATTGTGTTTTCGCTGTAAAACACTTAAAAAATCGGAAACATTGGCTGTATTCACAAGATCTTTGTCTTTCATTTGCTATACACCATGTATTTTTCAGAAATGTTTTATGATGAGTATTTAGGATTTCACGTTGGTGTTTGTAATTACTCTGGCTGCTTCGGTGCTTTTTGTGACGGTAGCTGTGATGGTAGCTGCAATGTAAAACTGATTTATACCTGAAATATGCCCATTTTTCGAACAAAACATAGATTTATTGTATAACATGTTATAAGACTGTCATCTGATGAAGTTGTTTCTTGGTTAGTTTGGTTGGTTCTAGGTTAGTTTGTTTGGTTTTGTGCATGCTACCTGTGCTGTGAAAAATGTCTGTGCTTTTTTCTATTTGGAGGTGAGCTAACATAAATATACGTGGTGTTTTCCCTGTAAAACATTTAAAAAATCGGACATGTTGGCTGGATTCACAAGATGTGTATCTTTCATTAGCTGTATTGGACTTGTTAATGTGTGAAAGTTAAATATTAAAAAAAAATATCTTTAGAATTTCGCGCCCTGCACTTGAAGTGGCTGTTGTCATAAGTGTACCGGCACCGCCCTACAGCCATAAGAAGTTAATAACTACATGATAAGTCTACACCTCTAAGGCACTAGTTTTGGGCTGTCTACAGGGATGACCTATGGACTTCTGGGAAGAAAACTGGTGAGTACTGTAGGTGTAGAGTCAAAGGCCTCAAAGTAAATGTTCAACTTTACTAAGGCTGGTATTTTCCTTGGACCCTTAAGTGATACTAGCATAAATTCTAATTGGATGTTCCTTTGTGCATGTGCGTTTATGCTTACACAAGCGTGCATGTCAAGGGAAGAAAACCAAGTATCCTGGCAGATACTTGTTCAGAATGAGTCTGACGTAATCACGTAATTTTCAGGTCAATGCCTGGAGGTCAGTCAGAATTGGTGTCGAGGGAGTCTGTAGTGGTTTTACTATAAGTCACTGTGTCTTCCACTATTGTAGTGACGATAGGTATTTCATAGCTATGTTATCCACGGAGGAGCTATCCTCACGATGGAACCTCTTAGCGCTAGGGGTCAGAATTTTTTATTTTCTTAAAATAATGTTCCCAAGGTAAACGAACATTTTCTCTGGCCCAGATCGTAGAATATGCATATAATTTACAGATTAGGATAGAAAACACTCCAAAGTTTCCAAAACGGTCAAAATATTGTCTGTGAGTATAACAATACTTATTCTGCAGGCGAAAACCTGAGAAAATCTAACCCGGGAAGTGATAATAAAATAAAAGAAATCTGTGTTTCCTGGACCGTCTATCTTCCATTTAAAGGGGTATCAACCAGATTCCTTTTCCAATGGCTTCCTCAGGCTGTGACCAGGCTTTAGACATAGTTTCATAGCTCCCCATTTTCCCTTTCTCTCTTAATGAATAGGTTATGGTCCGGTTGAAATATTATCGATTATGTTTGTTAAAAACAACCTGAGGATTGATTATAAAAAACATTTGACATGTTTCTACGACCATTATGGATACTTTTTGGAATTTGTCGAACAGAACAAGGCTTTGGTTTTCTGAACATAATGCGCAACCCCCCAATTGTTTGAGGCGGAAGTCCACTGGACTTTTTCTACGACCAGTGTGGTACTCCTCAGTCGTATCTTAGATATGTTCTAAGATAATCCCTGTCTAGGGGCCTGTCTGCTCCTCACTGTTCTCATAGGGGAGTTTACAACTAGATTTGTTTTATGCTCTGGCGGCCTCGTACGGTGCTACCCGTAGTCTCGACCTCCCCACCGGCTTCGATGAGGCTCATCATGGGTCTGGGCTACTATTCCCCCCTTTGTGTCTCGGGACCAACCACCCAGCGAGTGGTGTTGGTATCCGAGGCGCAAGCGAAAAGGTCGGACCCTGTGTACAAGTTGTCAGCGGCCACGTTGTTATGAGAATGGCTGTAACCTTTCAACCAAATCTCCTGGTGTTTGTGCTTCAAAACGCTCAGTGGCTGTCGAGGCCTGTCAGTCACCACCACGTCCATGTATGGCAACCTCTTCAGTACCTGCGAACTGAGACGAGGATATCGCTCTGTGATATCGCAAAGTGTTTCACCAGTGGGAGTCACCAGGTCAGTTGCTGGACTGACGCCATTAGTGTCATTGTAAGGGTTGACAGTCCCCCACAAAGCGGAAGGTGTATCATCGGAAGCAGAGTATACTCTGCGCATCGATGTTTTTCTTGCTGAGACGGCTTGCGGAAGTGCTTGCGGAAGTGTCCAAAGAGCAGGAGAAGTTCATCTCAACTACCGTATTGCACAACTGCAAGGAGGAGGGAAGTTGCTCATTCACAGAGACAGCTGGCTCGGAATCATGAAAAGAATGGTCATCAGGTTTGCTGATGGCATGTGTCGAGATATCGTAATATCCTCTTGGATCGGATTCTGCACCAAGAGGTTTCTAAATGTCTTTTTCCCAAGGGGTGCTTTCGACAGATACCCCTCGTGAATGACTGCGTTGCAGCTAGTGTTAGGGGAAGACAGTGTGGTCAGTAGAGAAGGCACTGTGGCCTGTGACCATACCTGGTTAGTTTTCCAATCCATCAGTGGGAGTAACCGATCCATCAAGTCTGCTACAAGTAGCAGGTGTACAGATTCGAGGCTGGTAACATACACACGGTGAGCGAGCGATACGTCCTGGAAGTGTAGTTTCAGCATGACTCTCAATGTGAGAGGCGAGGTAGTCTGAGTGACCCCTCGAAGTGAAGTGTCGTATCGATCCACTTTTAACCAACATTTAGTTGGCTTGTTCAACTCAGGTGATCTAATGAACTCAACAATTACAATTCAGCACCTCCAACATGCAACCTCAGGCTACTCCCTGAAAAACTGCGGAGGTAAAGGTGAGTAGAGACATGTACTAGATTCATATAGTATACAATACTGATAAAGGAATTTATATGTTTAAAGTAATGACTAAAGTATTCCACCCTGAAACTGTATAACTGTGTGAAATGTATTAGAATTATAAGACTATAATCCAATAATGTGACAGCATAGGACAAGTTGACAGTATGTTACTATTTAGCAATGTAAGCAGAAGCTTAGTTGAGACATTCAAGGAGAAGAGGAACCGTCGACAGATGACTTGTGATAACCGTGAAACTGATAACAGGAAAGAGGTCTCCCCTCCCAGGGAGGGGAGAAACTGTTAGGCTTGCGGAAGATTATGAAACATGTTGCAGAATATGCTAAGCAATGTATGTGTTGGAGAAGACGTGTAAATAGCATTCATTTATTGAGTCAATGTTGAATAATAGAAGGGAACAGTTAACATTTGTGAGTGTGTTTCAAAGTAGGTTAGAGAAATATTGACGGTTAGGATGGAAAATGTCTGTATGGGTTTGAAGGAAACAAGTTGATCTATTTCTCTGAAGAATAGACTATACTGAGCTCCGAGAAGAGAAGTCAGGCACTGCGAAACCACAGAGGTTTCCTGTTTTGAGCTAGACTTGTCAGTTGCAGACATGAAGATAGAGGAACCCGGTTAGACAGAAGGAGCTATCAAAGTAGAACATTGTGACAGAGTTAGAGAAGAGGAGGGGCATTTATAGAGTGTATGTTATAACCAAATGTGAGGTATAAAAGGCTATGTGCATTGTATGATTTTCAGAGCTCTCTGAATAAAGAACTAACCTTTTGCAGAATCTGAGATTTTGTCTAATTCTTCTATTAACCCGAGCCTTACAACCTTGGGGTATTGGTCAAAGCTTAAGTGATTGTTGAGTTATCATTATTGGGATTGAAAATTCTCGTGACAAATACCTAATGAACAGAGAGGTAGATTTTGTTAATAGGCCCTAATAAACAGGGTAGCATCATTGTTACCAAAACTCTGTTACACTGTGTTTCTGTTTAAATGACCTCTGTTGAAGGTGTAATTTAAGGTACTGTACATCATCAAGCAAGCACCAGAGTGCTAGAAGAAAAACTTTAAACTACAAACCAACGATGTGTGAATTGAGTCTTTATTCTAGTGCAGTCAATGAAGAATTTACAGTATATAGAAGTCAACACCCTATGTATTTATTATTTTTTACACATATTCATATAAAATTACAGATTTTGGAAGGAGTTTGTGTTCATTTCTCCATGGCCCTGACACGTGCTCTGTTGCTTTCATCAATTAAATCTACATCTCTATATTACTCTGCTATCAAACGGTATGTGTTGCCTATATTTTAGAATAGATAAAGCTGAAGATGGTCATGTTTGCCAGTCAACACAACAAGCAGTCTGATAAGCATTTTCCTCTGTATTTTAAACAGTTACCTTGTCACGTTCCTGACCTTATTTCCTTTGTTTTGTCTGTATTTAGTTGGTCAGGACGTGAGCTGGGTGGGTATAGTCTATGTTCTATGTTTCTAGGTTAGGTTTGTCTTATTGGCCTGATATGGTTCTCAATCAGAGGCAGGTGTTTTACGTTGTCTCTGATTGGGAACCATATTTAGGTTGCCTGTTTTCACTATTGGTTTGTGGGTGATTGTTCCTGTTCGTGCGTTCATGTGTTCTATGTTCACTAGTTCAGGACTGTAGCTTCGTTGGTTTTCGTCTGTTTATTGTTTTTGTTCGTATTGAAAAAGTATTCCAATAAATATGGAAACGTACCACGCTGCGCTTTGGTCCTCCTCTCTTTCCACCGACGAGAGTCATTACACACCTACTCATCCAAGAAGTACAGCCTTGTCCCTGAGAAGAAAAACTGGACTGAGGCACACGAGTACTGCAGACAATACTACACAAATCTGTCCATCATACACACAGAACAGGATTGGAAGGCAATTCAATCCACTCTGAGTCATTTCAATAGTGATGTGTGGATTGGGCTCCATAGACATAAACCTGATCCAGATGAAAAGTGGAGGTGGTCTGATGGGGAGGACTTCATGTTCTTAAACTGGGATGGTGGCTTTGGCAGCCATCCCAACATTCACTGTGCCATTTCAGTTTGTTCATTTCAGTCCACCACCTCACCACCAACTACTACTACTGGACAGTCCACCACCTCACCACTACTATTGGACAGTTCACCACTTCACAAACAACTACTAATATTGGACAGTCCACCACACCACCAACCTCAACTTCCAATGGACAACTGACCTCATTAGGTCCCACCTCCCAAGACAGGAATCCCAAATCCTCTCCCAGTAGTACAACTTCTCAGACATGGAGCTACATTCTGTACCAATCTGAACAAAGGTACACAAGTGACAGTTGTTGGACATTTAATGGCAGATAAGACTTTGTTTGTATTTGTGGTTTTGTGGTAATGAACTTGCATTTGTTTGTGTCTTGTCCAAGCAGATTACCTGCGCTACTATAACGAGTCCAAGAGCTGGATCAATGCACTGGAGTTCTGTAAAAGTTGTGGCTCCAACCTGGTGCACATCACCAACCAGACTGTGCAGGCTGACTTGATCCAGCTCCTGGCCAATGTGGAGCTGCCATGTGGGGGGCAGTGGATTGGTCTGGAGCGGTCCATCTTTGAGTGGAGAGCCCCCTGGCTGTGGACCAGTGGTGATGTTGATAAGGTGGTGAAGTACAGCGATTGGGAAAGCTGCTTCCTCCTCAACTCCATCAATTACCACTGTGGTAAGATGGTCCGGGTTGGTAACGGAGAACTGAAGTGGCTGGATGCTTCCTGTCATCAGGAATTACCCTTCATCTGTCAAGGTGCATTGAACAACTTTGGAGCTTTGGAGCTTGTTCAGTGAGGTGGAACATTCAGAACATTGCAGATATACATACATCAGTTTGGACACACCTAGTCATTCAAGGGTTTTTCTTTATTTGTACTATTTTCTACATTGTAGAATAATAGTGAAAACATCAAAACTATGAAATAACACATGTGGAATCATGTGGTGACCCAGAAAGTGTTAAACAAATCTAAATATCATTTATATTTAAGATTCTTCAAGGTAGCCACCCTTTGCCTTGATGACAGCTTTGCTCCTCATGCACTTCTGCAGTTATAAACATACTAAAACATTCTCAAATCAATTAGTCAATATACATCAGTCCCTCCTCTGGAACTATGATCACTCTTATTAAAACATATTGACTTGAAAAAGAAAGAGGAAAAATAAAAAAGGTATGTTTAATAACTTCACACCAGCCTTGATGTTTCTAAAACTGGGGAAAGAACCGTCCATCCGTTACCCTCTATGCCCAGGTGATGCTGGTCTCTATGCCGTTCCTTCATTTTCATCCTTGGGTGTTATCGCAAAACACAGACTATGAGCCTTGTAAGCAATTAACTGTACCGTATCATCCAGTAATCTCTGGATGCGATTTAACATTAAAATTCTGATGACATGGTAAAACGAAAGAGAACAAAAAAAACTTGCTTGACCCAAGCTATCATCCAGTGAGTTCTCTAACAACCTCCCTGTCGGAGGATACTTGGAGATAAGGTCTCTAGAGCCTTCCTAGGCCTAATCAATTTTAGCAGTACCCCCACCCCTCACCATTTGAAAGCAACTCTCTCTCTCGCTGTATCCGAATCACAACTACAACATTTTATAAATTATCCAGTCTACAACTCAAATTCAAGCTTCTCAACTTAGCACACATCATCCCGGTTAGAATGTATATAAACAGATATATACATTTATAAACAGAACCTTTTATTGCCGGTAATAACTAATCTCATTACAGCCCCTCTTTGTCCCTGTTTTCCTGTCGCAAGTGGCCTGGTAATGAAAGATCAGTATCTCAAGTATACTTAGTCTAAATTGTCCGCAGTGTGTAGACCATTACAACTCTTGATAACTCCATAAGGAAATAATAGTATCTAATAAAGTAATGGTAAAAAAAGAGTACAAGCTGGTGTTTCTCATTCATTTTATTTTATTAATTTCCCACCTGTTTCTATCATTTCTAGTGAGATTGATCAGGCCTCACCAGAAAGTCAGGATACAAGGCATTCGACACCATTAAATACTTCCTCTCCCTTTTCTTTCCCTGTCCTTCAGAAACCATTTCAAAACCTTACATACATTTCCATCCTTCTGCATACCCAATTTAAAACTGAATTGAAAAGACCCCATCCAAAATAAATCCCACAGTATCAACACCACTAACGCGTATTCATAACCAATAAGTTGTGTGTGCATGCTGGTGTGTGTGTGTGGTAAACCATAGGTCAAAAACACACATGAACAGGCCTCACTTATCTGGAACTCCGTTTATGTCCTACTCTATAATTTATGTATATTTTATTTAGCATGTACTATTCTCCATAACCACCGGACCATAATGTTTATGAACTAACTTAAAAAATGTAAAGTTAATTTTAGGTTTAGTAACCCCTTTGCTAATTCCTCATTACCCCACCACCCTTTCGTACGTTCTAGAAATCTATTTCAGAATAAGACGACATAAAATGTAAATCTATTTCATATTAAAACCACATAAAATGTCTCAAGAGATCAAAAAAAACAAGGCTTTCTGAGTTTGCAAGGAGTGTTTGGCCAGATACTTTAAATTTGTTACCTCTAGAATCCATTCCCCTGGCATTTCACCTAGATTCTTCAACCCAAAATACTTTTTTCCTGTGGCAAATTTAGCCAATTTCTCATCATAAGGAATCTGCGATATTGGATCCCTGGCCTCTATTAAAAAGTTGGGTAAGACGTGATCTCATATGTCTTCCTTCACATAGAAACTGTAATCTCTATGAACCACTATCGATCAAACCGAAAAATGCAAACACTTGCATAGCGGCATTCCCTCCGAATGCAACAGGTTCCATTCCTACTTCCACTCGTTCTTCCAAAGTCCAATAGTCCCACATCTAAAACTGGGAGCCATCTCCTTACGCTTTGATGTTTTTTCTCTACGTTTCTTTGTCTTATCTTGGCCATTGAAACCACTGTTAGTGACTTTCACTGTGGCCGTATTAACCACTCGCACGTCTGCGAAGTGAGCGGAATTATATTTCACTCTCAAAACATCTTGCTCTATTTCATCCACAACCCCCACAATTACCGTTTTGATCACAGATTTCAAACCTGCCATCAAAGCCAAAGTACAAATTATATCAACGTACTCACGTACCCAGTCTTTTGGGTATTAATTATAATTCCCCATATTCGAGCCCAATTGGTAGAATGGTCGTGCGCTTCTTTCAGCGCCTCCATGGCTTTATTAAAATCATCTAGCTCCACTTTACCAGGAGAATTGGGGCCGTCTGTCACCATATCAATAGTTATTATTCCCCAACCTCTCCCGACTGTGTCCAGGGTGTTTTAGATTTCTTCACTCCCGTCTATAATACACACCTTCTATTAACTATTTTCCAAGGTAGCGCTACCCACTTCCCCGGAAAATAATTAATTGGTCACGGCACTTAATACCTTGTAGTAGAACCTATACTATAGCGTCTGCAAATGTATTTCTGGAGAATACGGATGACTTAATGTCTTATTTCAGTATTGCACCTCAAATATTACTGTTGTTGATAACACACTTTACCAAAATGATTCACCCTTGTCTTCCTATTTCCACTTAATCGTTCATGGTTCCCTCTCCCAATAGGGCATAAACCAACCTCTCTCCGTATTGCTACTGCTACTACACGTAACTCAAACAGGGTTCGAATATCTTATTATTATTTATTTTTTTAACTCACTAGCTGCTAGAACTCTCGTCTTACAAGAACTCACTGCAGCTGGGACTTTTGTCCCTCTTACAGATCTCACAGGGGAATACCCCCACTCGGGACCTACCCTATACGGAACCTACCCTACACTGTAGTGTCACTCCTGGATCTCGCATAGGAAAACTTCCACTCGGGACCTATCCTTATGGAACCTACCCTACACCAGATATTTACGACCGGTCGTTACACAATGGGACTACCGAATAAACTCAGGCTCTCTAGGTCCGTATCCTATTATTGTTCAGCCTATGATTCTCATCTCCCCAAGATGTCAAAATGAGTGGAAACATGTGTAGGAACTGTGCCTACCTTGTTTGTTGCCAGCTCCTGTTCCACTGATCTGGACTCTGGTTTGACTACAAATCGTGGTGAACTCTGCTCGCAGTGCCAATTGTTAGGTTCTAAATCTCAGAGTAAAAAACTCAACAGACACTATGAAAGCTTAACCAAGTTTATTCTTCCCAGAGGATCAATAAAGCTGCATTATACAAAACATGTTTCCACCAACACAAGTATATATACTCCAACCCTAACATCTGTTCTCTCCAACCCTTACATCTGTTATGGTTCGACATGAAGACGAAGTGATGGGTTAATAAATTGCTCCTCCTTCCTTAAGGTGACCTGACCTGACCTCAACCCCCTTGATCACTAATCCATGGCTCTCTCCCCTTATCAATGCCTGCCACATGTAATCGCTTCCCTGCACTCAACACATTCCAAGCTTAATTGCACACACTATATACCTTCCTCCTATAACCATTAACTTCTGGTGTAGACGCTCTAAACCTCAGCACTCCCTCAGTGACATGAATAAGTATATTTCATATTCTCAGAACCCAACCGAATAAACATCCATTCAGCATTTGATCAGTGTGGAATTTCATTCATAGAAAGTGCATTGAGCAATGAATCAAAAGCAATTAAAATGGTTATAATCCAACCCTAAGATTTGAGAGATGTTCAATGATGTCTAGACTAAATCGACTTTGTTAATATTTCAAGCAGGACTGAATGATTCCATCTCAACTGTCAGCAACAATAAACCTGACATCTAAAAAAACAACTTTTGACCTTATACTGCCATTAGATTTTCAGGGGGAGAGATGTCTGTGACATCTGTAATGTTGACATACAATTATACTGATGGACTATATTTATGCAACACTGCTCTCTAAACCATAAGCTCAAATCCGTTTCCCCCATGTACAGCCCCGTGTTGCAAATCAAATCAAAGTGTATTTGTCACGTGCTCCGAATACAACAGGTGTAGACCTTACAGTGAAATGCTTACTTACAAGCTCTAACCAATAGTGCAAAAAAGGTATTAGGTGAACAATAGGTAAGTAAAGAAATAAAAACAACAGTAAAAAGACAGTGGTTGGCAAAAAGGGTTTTTGGCGGGTGGTGGGTGGCGAGACACAATGCAGATAGCCCGGTTGCCAATGTGCGGGAGCACTGGTTGGTCAGGCCAATTGAGGTAGTATGTACATATGTACATGAATGTATAGTTAAAGTGACTGTGCATATATGATAAACAGAGAGTAGCAGCAGAGTAAAAGAAGGGTGCAAATAGTGCAAATAGTCACAATGCTAATAGTCTGGGTAGTCATTTGATTACCTGTTCAGGAGGTAAAAAACTGTTGAGACGCCTTTTTGTCCTAGACTTGGCACTCCGGTACCGCTTGCCATGAGGCAGTAGAGAGAACAGTCTATGACTGGGGTGGCTGGGGTCTTTGACAGTTTTTAGGGCCTTCCTCTGACACCGCCTGGTGTAGAGGTCCTGGATGGCTTGCAGCTTAGCCCCAGTGATGTACTGGGCCGTACGCACTACCCTCTGTAGTGCCTTGCGGTCAGAGGCCGAGCAAATGCCGTACCAGGCAGTGATGCAACCAGCTGCATGCTCTCGATGTTGCAGCTGTAGAACATTTTGAGGATCTCAGGACCCATGCCAAATCTTTTTAGTTTCCTGAGGGGGAATAGGCTTTGTCGTGCCCTCTTCACGACTGTCTTGGTGTGTTTGGACAATTCTAGTTTGTTGGTGATGTGGACACCAAGGAACTTGAAGCTCTCAACCTGTTCCACTACAGCCCCGTTGATGAGAATGGGGGTGTGCTCGGTCCTTCTTTTCCTGTAGTCCACAATCATCTCCTTAGTCTTGGTTACGTTGAGGGACAGGTTGTTAATCTGGCACCACCCGGCCAGGTCTCTGACCTCTTCCCTATAGGCTGTCTCGTCATTGTCGGTGATCATGCCTACCACTGTTGTGTTGTCTGCAAACTTAATGATGGTGTTGGAGTCTTAACTGGCCATGCAGTCGTGGGTGAACAGGGAGCACAGGAGGGGAATGAGCATGCACCCCTGGGGGGCTCCAGTGTTGAGGATCAGTGTGGCAGATGTGTTGCTACCTACCCTCACCACCTGGGGGCGGCCCGTCAGGAAGTCCAGGATCCAGTTGCAGAGGGAGGTGTTTAGTCCCAGGATCCTTAGCTTAGTGATGAGCTTTGAGGGTACTGTGGTGTTGAACGCTGAGCTGTAGTCAATGAATAGCATTCTCACATAAGTGTTCCTTTTGTCCAGGTGGGAAAGGGCAGTGTGGAGTGCAATAGAGATTGCATCATCTGTGGATTTGTTGGGGCGGTATGCAAATTGGAGTGGGTCTAGGGTTTCTGGGATAATGATGTTGATGTGAGCCATTACCAGCCTTTCAAAGCACTTCATGGCTATGGACGTGAGTGCTACGGGTCTGTAGTCATTTAGGCACGTTGCCTTTGTGTTCTTGGGCACAGGGACTATGGTGGTCTGCTTGAAACATGTTGGTATTACAGACTCAATCAGAGACATGTTGAAAATGTCAGTGAAGACACCTGCCAGTTGGTCAGCACATGCCCGGAGCACACGTCCTGGTAATCCGTCTGGCCCCGCAGCCTTGTGTATGTTGACCTGTTTAAAGGTCTTACTCACGTTGGCTATGGAGAGCGTGATCACACAGTCGTCCGGAACAGCTGATGCTCTCATGCATGCCTCAGTATTGCTTGCCTCGAAGCGAGCATAGAAGTGATTTAGCTCGTCTGGTAGGCTCGTGTCACTGGACAGCTTGCGGCTGTGCTTCCCTTTGTAGTCTGTAATAGTTTGCAAGCCCTGCCACATAAGACGAGCGTCGGAGCCAGTGTAGTATGATTCAATCTTAGCTCTTAATTGAAGCTTTGACTGTTTGATGGTTCGTCACAGGGCATAGCAGAATTTCTTGTAAATCTCCGGGTTAGAGTCCCGCACCTTGAAAGCGGCAGCTCTGCCCTTTAGCTCAGTGTGAATGTTGCCTGTAATCCATGGCTTCTGGTTGGGGTATGTACGTACAGTCACTGTGGGGACAACATCCTCGATGCACCTATTGATAATGCCAGTGACTGATGTGGTGTACTCCTCAATGCCATGGAAGGAATCCCAGAACATGTTCCAGTCTGTGATAGCAAAATAGTCCAGTAGTTTAGCATCTGCTTCATCTGACCACTTTTTTATAGACCGAGTCACTGGTGCTTCCTGCTTTAATTTTTGCTTATAAGCAGGAATCAGGAGGATAGAATTGTGGTCGGATTTACCAAATGGAGGGCGAGGGAGAGCTTTGTACGCGTCTCTGTGTGTGGAGTACAGGTGATCTAGAATGTTTCCCCTCTGGTTGCACATTTAACATGTTGGTAGAAATTTGGTATATCTGATTTAAGTTTCCCTGCATTAAAGTCTCCGGCCACTAGGAGCGCCACCTCTGGGTGAGTGGTTTCCTGTTTGCTTATTTCCTTATACAGCTGACTGAGTGTGTTCTTTGTGCCAGCATCTGTCTGTGGTGTTAACTAAACAGCCATGAAAAGTATAGCTGAAAACTCTCTAGGCAAGTAGTGTGACCTGCAATTTATCACAATATACTCTACTTCAGGCGAGCAAAATCTAGAGACTTCCTCAGATTTCGTGCACCCCCCCTTGTCTTACCGGAGTGTGCTGTTCTATCTTGCCGGTGCAGCGTATGTCCCGCTAGCTGAATATCCATGTCGTCATTCAGCCACGATTCCATGAATCATTGGATATTACAGTGTTTGATGTCCCGTTGGTAGGATATTCGTGATCGTACCTCGTCTAATTTATTGTCCAATGATTGCACGTTGGCAAGTAATATTGACGGTAACGGCAGCTTCTGCGGGTCCTCACGAGGCATCCCGCTCTGTGTCCCCTGTACCTGCGTTTCTTCCTCTTGCAAATAACGGGGATGTTGGCCATGTCTGTCACGATCGTCGTATTGTGAGAGAGAGGACCAAGGCGCAGCGTGAAGTGAATACATATTTTCTCGTTTAATAACACGAAACGAAGAACACACTTTACAAACTACAAAAACAACAAATGAACGAACGTGACGCTATAAACAAATAGTGCAGACACAGGCAACTAACATAGACAATAACCCACGAAATACCCTATGAATATGGCTGCCTAAATATGGTTCTCTTATCAGAGACAATGATCAACAGCTGCCTCTAATTGAGAACCAATCTAGGCAGCCATAGACATACAAACACCTATACTAGACACTGCCCCCATAAACATACAAAAAACCCTAGACAATACAAAAACACATACATCCCCCATGTCACACCCTGACCTAACTAAAATAATAAAGAAAACAAAGATAACTAAGGCCAGGGCGCCACTGGACGGAGGGGCAGCTCCGGACTGAGGGGCAGCTCATGACTGACGGGCGGCTCTGGCAGCTCCTGACTGGGGGGCGGCTCCTGGCTGACTGACGGCTCTGGCAGATGCTGGCTGACAGACGGACGGCTTTGAAGGCTCAGGACAGACGGGCGGCTTTGAAGGCTCAGGACAGACGGGCAGCTCAGACGGTGCTGGGCAGACAGGCAGCGCATGCGGCGCTTGGCAGACAGACAGCTCAGACGGCCTTGGGCAGACGGGCAGTGCAGGCGACGCTGGGCAGACGGACAGCGCAGACGGCGCTGGGCAGACGGCGCTGGGCAGACGGCAGACTCTGGCCGGCTGAGGCGCACAGTAGGCCTGGTGCGTGGTGCCGGAACTGGTGGTACCGGGCTAAGGACACGCACCTCAAGGCTAGTGCGGGGAGCAGCAACAGGACGCACAGGGCTCTGGAGACGCACAGGAGGCTTGGTGCGTGGTTCCGGAACTGGTGGTACCGGGCTGGAGACACGCACCATAGGGCGAGTGCGTGGAGGAGGAACAGGGCTCTGGAGACGCACTGGAAGCCTGGTGCGTGGTGTAGGCACTGGTGGTACTGGGCTGGGGCTTGAAGGTGGTGCCGGATATACCGGACCGTGCAGGCGTACTGGCTCCCTTGAGCACCGAGCCTGCCCAACCTTACCTGGTTGAATGCTCCCCGTAGCCCGACCAGTGCGGGGAGGTGGAATAACCCGCACTGGGCTGTGTTGGAGAACCGGGGACACCATGCGTAAGGCTGGTGCCATGTATGCCGGCCCGAGGAGACGCACTGGAGACCAGACGCGTTGAGCCGGCTTCATGGCACCTGGCTCAATGCTCAATCTAGCCCGGCCGATACGTGGAGCTGGAATGTACCGCACCGGGCTATGCACACGTACAGGAGACACCGTGGGCTTTACCGCATAACACGGTGTCTGCCCGTACTTTCGCTCTCCACGGTAAGCTCGGGGAGTTGGCGCAGGTCTCCTACCTGACTTCGCCACACTCCCTTGTAGCCCCCCTCCAAGAAATTTTTGGGGCTGACTCTCAGGCTTCCAGCCTTGCTTCCGTGCTGCCTCCTCATACCGCCGCCTCTCGGCTTTAGCTGCCTCCAGCTCTTCACGAGGGCGGCGATATTCTCCCGGTTGTGCCCAGGGTCCCTTACCGTCCAGTATTTCTTCCCAAGTCCATGAATCCTGTGTTCGCTGCTCCTGCTGCTGCTGCCGCTTACCACGCTGCTTGGTCCTGGTTTGGTGGGTTATTCTGTCACGATCGTCGTATTGTGAGAGAGAGGACCAAGGCGCAGCGTGAAGTGAATACATATTTTCTCGTTTAATAACACGAAACAAAGAACACACTTTACAAACTACAAAAACAACAAACGAACGAACGTGACGCTATAAACAAATAGTGCAGACACAGGCAACTAACATAGACAATAACCCACGAAATACCCTATGAATATGGCTGCCTAAATATGGTTCTCAATCAGAGACAATGATCAACAGCTGCCTCTAATTGAGAACCAATCTAGGCAGCCATAGACATACAAACACCTATACTAGACACTGCCCCCATAAACATACAAAAAACCCTAGACAATACAAAAACACATACATCCCCCATGTCACACCCTGACCTAACTAAAATATTAAAGAAAACAAAGATAACTAAGGCCAGGGCGTGACAATGTCAGGTGTTTGGAGAATGTCCTGTGTGTCTTGCTTGTTGAAGAAAATATCTTTGTCTAATCCGAGGTGAGTGATCGCTGTCCTGATATCCAGAAGCTCTTTTTTCCGTAAGATTTGGTTGCAGAAACATTATGTACAAAATAAGTTACAAATAACGCGAAAAAAAACACAGCACAATTGGTTGGGCGCCCGTAAAACTGCTGCCATTTCTTCCGGCGCCATTTTCAAACCACCCTAAGATGCTGGGTTCTTTTACTGAAGACTCCGAAGTGTACTTATAATAAACGGAACACATTTAATGTTCTCCTTAACACATTACAGTCCACTACTCTCTACAGTGTCTTCCGCCAAACTCTCCCATACATCATTGAACTTTTACCGCACTTGCTTCTAGTAATCGAATCACTTCAATGCAAGAACGGAAACCCCATTGTCAATTGTTAATTCAAATAACTCAACCCCTGCATACAAATCCCATTGGCTATTTGCAACCATTTTAAATCTAAACTCGTTAACACATAATACATTTCTCAATACACCACACTCCTGACCTCTTCTTTAGCCAGCAGTCCTTGAATGAATTCTTCAGTGACACCCAAGCAGTCGACCCATGTGAGTGTTTATGCTTATATACTATATGCTTAAGTGTAAATCAATCTAATATTGTAATATTGAGCACTGACATTCAGCCTCAACTGTGTGGTAGTAACTGCGGCTCTCTGACACGTAAGAGCCATGGACAGACTGAACACTCCTCCCTGGACAATAGAGACTGCTCTCAGAAGAGATCGTTCCTTTGCACTGGAAGTAAGACTATCCTCTTTTTATATTTTACGTATGTGAGGACCGACGCTGGAGACGAGAAGCAGATAGGGAGTAAACATTTAATTAGCAACGGACATGGAACAGGACAGGACAGCGTCTGGACATTAACATTAATGCCTACACAGCGAACAAACGGAGGAGCACACAGATATAAAAGGGGTAATCAACAAGGTAATGGAGTCCAGGTGAGTCCAAGGTAGTGCAGCTGCATGTAAAGGGCAGACTGGCACCCTCGAGCGCCAGAGAGGGAGAGCGGGAGCAGGCGTGACAGTACCACCCCCCCTCTAGGGGCGCCACCAGGCGTCCCACCTGGGCGAGCCTGACGGGCCGGCCGAGGCATGGGTGCTGGACAAGCCAGCTGGTGTGTAGAAGCCCGACGAACCGGCAGAGGTGTGGGAGACTGGAGAGCCGGCCGAGGCAAGGGGGGAATGACGAACCGGCTGAGGAGTGGGAGCCTGATGGGCAGCTTAAGCATGACGTGGGGAGGCACCTGCCAAGCCCACCGAGGCAAAAATACCTCTTGAGCCAGCTAAGGCGTGGAAGCCCGATGCACCCCCAGTTCCCTCGGCGACAGCACTCTGACCCGACGTCACCAACCAAAACAAAAAACCCCGATGCTTCTTTTAGTGGTGTCAGCATTCTGTGAGGATCGACGATGGAGACGAGAAGCAAGTTAAAGGAATGAACATTTAATTAGCAACGGACATGGAACAGGACAGCGTCTTGACATGAACACATAATAACATTAATGCTGACACAGGGAACAAATGGAGGAGCACACAGATATAGAGGGGGTAATCAACAAGGTAATGGAGTCCAGGTGAGTCCAATATAGCGCAGCTGCGCGTAATGATGGTGACAGGTGTGTGTAATAAAGGGCAGCCTGGTGCCCTCGAGCGCCAGAGAGGGAGAGCTGGAGCGGGCGTGACAATGTACACTGCTCAAAAAAATAAAGGGAACACTAAAATAACACATCCTAGATCTGAATGAATGAACTATTCTTATTAAATACTTCTTCTTTACATAGTTGAATGTGCTGACAACAAAATCACACAAAAATTATCAATGGAAATCAAATTTATCAACCCATGGAGGTCTGGATTTGGAGTCACACTCAAAATTAAAGTGGAAAACCACACTACAGGCTGATCCAACTTTGATGTAATGTCCTTAAAACAAGTCAAAATGAGGCTCAGTAGTGTGTGTGGCCTCCACGTGCCTATATGACCTCCCTACAACGCCTGGGCATGCTCCTGATGAGGTGGCGGATGGTCTCCTGAGGGATCTCCTCCCAGACCTGGACTAAAGCATCCGCCAACTCCTGGACAGTCTGTGGTGCAACGTGGCGTTGGTGGATGGAGCGAGACATGATGTCCCAGATGTGCTCAATTGGATTCAGGTCTGGGGAACGGGCAAGCCAGTCCATAGCATCAATGCCTTCCTCTTGCAGGAACTGCTGACACACTCCAGCCACATGAGGTCTAGCATTGTCTTGCATTAGGAGGAACCCAGGGCCAACCGCACCAGCATATGGTCTCACAAGGGGTCTGAGGATCTCATCTCGGTACCTAATGGCAGTCAGGCTACCTCTGGCGAGCCCATGGAGGGCTGTGCGGCCCCCCAAAGAAATGCCACACCATGACTGACCCACCGCCAAACCGGTCATGCTGGAGGATGTTGCAGGCAGCAGAACGTTCTCCACTGCGTCTCCAGACTGTCACGTCTGTCACATGTGCTCAGTGTGAACCTGCTTTCATCTGTGAAGAGCACAGGGCGCCAGTGGCGAATTTGCCAATCTTGGTGTTCTCTGGCAAATGCCAAACGTCCTGCACGGTGTTGGGCTGTAAGTACAACCCCCACCTGTGGACGTCGGGCCCTCATACCACCCTCATGGAGTCTGTTTCTGACCGTTTGAGCAGACACATGCACATTTGTGGCCTGCTGGAGGTCATTTTGCAGGGCTCTGGCAGTGCTCCTCCTGCTCCTCCTTGCACAAAGGTGGAGGTAGCGGTCCTGCTGCTGGGTTGTTGCCCTCCTACGGCCTCCTCCGTGTCTCCTGATGTACTGGCCTGTCTCCTGGTAGCGCCTCCATGCTCTGGACACTACGCTGACAGACACAGCAAACCTTCTTGCCACAGCTCGCATTGATGTGCCATCCTGGATGAGCTGCACTACCTGAGCCACTTGTGTGGGTTGTAGACTCAGTCTCATGCTACCACTAGAGTGAAAGCACCGCCAGCATTCAAAAATGACCAAAACATCAGCCAGGAAGCATAGGAACTGAGAAGTGGTCTGTGGTCACCACCTGCAGAACCACTCCTTTATTGGGGGTGTCTTGCTAATTGCCTATAATTTCCACCTGTTGTCTATTCCATTTGCACAACAGCATGTGAAATTTATTGTCAATCAGTGTTGCTTCCTAAGTGGACAGCTTGATTTCACAGAAGTGTGATTGACTTGGAGTTACATTGTGTTCCCTTTATTTTTTTGAGCAGTGTATATATATTTTTTAAACAGAAAGAAAGTATGACAGTAGGGAAAGATAGACAGAGGTTGCATCAATGGGCACTAGACCAGATTCAAACCTACGCTGACACCATAGACGTGTTCCAGAGGATGTGGCATTACCGTTAGACTAGACAGGCCACAAGACTGCTGTCCTATTGGGGTTATATCTGTAAGACAGGTTTAGGGGTGACATTTTAGCCACAATAGGGTCCCACTTGAACAAGCACTGTCAGATGCCGGAAACATTGACGCTTCATGGAGACAACACTACTGTCAGATGCCACCTCTCTCTCCCCACCCTTACCAGGGATTAATGCAAATATATGTGCTCATGTGGTTTCTAATATCGGATAATATTTCCATACTGATAAACTTAGAACACAGACACTTGCTACTACACAGTTCCAAAGAAATGTACAGCCTTTAAAGGACATTGGAAGAAAAGCTTTTTTGGAAATAAACTGAATCTCATTTGAGTGGCTGTCTCATCTTACCATTTCTATGTCCATCTAGAAAAGAGAATGAAGCAGACCATTGTAAGGATGTCTCTGAAATCTAACACAGGAGCTGACCTCAATGACCCAGTGGTAAAGGAACAGATGTTGGAGCAGGTACAGTAGTTCTACATCTCCCACATCAGAAATCAATGTCATGCTCACTCATTGCACTCTTCTCATATGATCTCAAGTTTATATTCCTATTGACCATATTAATAAACTGAAATGCTCGATTAAAATAGGAGGGCTGCTGGCTTTGATCTCATAGATCAGAAAGGAGTTTGCTAAGAACGGGAACTTCATCCTAGTCCTACGCTGGAGAGAACTGCTGAATGGAGACGTTTTTCTCAAAACAGTTGAACTTGGAAGCCCTGAAGAATGTACACACTTTTTGTTCCACATTTATGTAAAAGACCCTCCTCATGTTTAGTCTGTTGTTCAGAGTCCCTTGTACAGTGTGTTGTTAGGTTTTGCATCCCATTGACAGTATGGAAATGAAGTAAGGTGTTCATGAACTAATTCCAGTGAGAGTCTTTGTACTGTTGTGTATGTTTTCTTAGGTCAGTGTGGATCTGGATGAAGAGGACCAGCCATGATGATGCAACAGGAGAGGGATGGAAGGTCCAAGGAAACTAAAATAGACCATTATAAATAATATATTAAATAAGATTTTTAAATAATATTTTGTTTACGTTATTGAAGTTATGAAAGTTAGCTTTCATGAAATAGGAAGTATATTTATATTAGGCTAGATTTTAAAATGTTTTATTATTGTAACATAATATTATATTGTAAATGTTTTGTTGGTGTTTGGATGTATTGTGATAATAAAGCTTGTTGGGCAATTTGATTAGTGAAGAGAAGAGGATTTTCAAGTTTGTAGTTAAAATATGTATGGTGACAACCTTCAGAGAGTTAAAGTCTTCATAAGGATGTTACACACTCACTTTTGAATGTAACTATCAACATTCTTAAATAAAATATGTTTGATTAGTGACCAGTATTACCATTATATTCACCCTACAGCAAGAATGGTGAGATGAAGGCATTAATCAAACATATTTTATTTAAGAATGAACACTGTAAAACGATGTGCCCACTTCCAGGTGGCATCGTTCAGAGAACTGTAAAGATGGAGACAGACAGACTGTTGTGGGTGTGACAGAATGACAGTATCCACGTTATGAACCTAAGCAACATTTTGGATATCATTAGAGTTTTCCCTGGTGTCATGGTGTGTTGACTGTGTCAGCTATTACACTCATAAACACAGGCTCATGGATAGCAGGGGAGGGGTGTGGGGTTCTTGCCCTTATTCATGTAGTTGATTGCTGTTATACATTAAACAACTTGATTAACTCTAACGAGTCACAAACCCGGATCCGGGATCCCCCCCATCAAAAAAGCTGACTAGCATAGCCTAGCCTAAAGCGACAGGGATATCATATAATAAAATGTTCATGAAATCACAAGTCCAAGACACCAAATGAAAGATACACATCTTGTGAATCCAGCCATCATTTCTGATTTTTAAAATGTTTTACAGGGAAGACACAATATGTATTTCTATTAGCTAACCACCATAGCAAAAGACACAACTTTTTTCCCCCACCATTTTTTTCCTGCATAGGTAGCTATCACAAATTCGACCAAATAAAGATATAAATAGTCACTAACCAAGAAACAACTTCATCAGATGACAGTCTGATAACATATTTATTGTATAGCATATGTTTTGTTCGAAAAATGTGCATATTTCAGGTATAAATCATAGTTTTACATTGCAGCCACCATCACAACTCTCACCAAAGCAACTAGAATAACTACAGAGAGCAACGTGAATTACCTAAATACTCATCATAAAACATTTATGAAAAATACACAGCGTACAGCAAATGAAAGACAAAGATCTTGTGAATCCAGCCAATATTTCAGTTTTTTTAAGTGTTTTACAGCGAAAAGACAATTTAGCATTATCTTAGCTTACTACAATAGCCAACCACACAGCAGCATTGATTCAAGCCAACAGTAGCGATAGCGAATAAACCAGCAAAAGATGTAAAAATTTTCACTAACCTTCTCAAAACTTCATCAGATGACAGTCCTATAACATCATATTACACAATACATATATTGTTTTTTCAAAAATGTGCATATTTAGCGTCACAAATCGTGGTTATACAATGAGAATAGTAGCCAAGCTGCCAACAAAATGTCGGGAGAAATCTTGGGAGAGGCACCTAATCTAATCAATAACTAATCATAAACTTGACTAAAAAATACAGGTTGGACAGCAAATTAAAGATACATTAGTTCTTAATGCAACCGCTGTGTTAGATTTTTAAAATTAACGTTACTACGACATACAGCGTGCGTTAAAGCGATACCGCACCGAAATTAATGGCGGAATAGTAGTGTAACATTTTTCAACAGAACAACGAATTAACATCATAAATAGTTCTTACTTTTTGATGAGCTTCCATCAGAATCTTGTGCAAGTTGTCCTTTGTCCAGAATCATCGTTGCTCGGTTGTAGATTGTCATCTTCAACTTAGGAATTAGCAGCAAACATTAGCTATGTGGCCCAGACGTGTCCAACTCTTCATAACGCAGCACAAAGAAAATTCAGAAAATCGCAATATACTGATATAAACTGATATAACTCGGTTTAAAATAACTACATTATGATGTTTTTAACACCTATATCGAATAAAATCAGAGCCGGATATATCTAAGGCCTATAACGAGAGCTTTTCAGAATGACATCCTGAGGTCTGTCTTGCGTCATGACGAACGTTGAAAAGAGTGCACCCCCGGTTCCAAGAGCTTTTATACGGCCTCAGATCTGCCTAGCAACCCCATTCCAATTCTCACTGCTTACTGACATCTAGGGGAAATCGTATGCAGTGCATGTCGACTCATAGATTACATGCAAATTAATAAACTGACCCTGGAACAGAGTGCCCGATTTCAGATTTCTCACTTCCTGACAGGAAGTTGAGTTCTGTTTTACTCACAGATATAATTCAAACGGTTTTAGAAACTAGAGAGTGTTTTCTATCCAATAGTAATAATAATATGCATATTGTACGAGCAAGAATTGAGTACGAGGCAGTTTAATTTGGGAACGAATTTTTACAAAGTGAAAACAGCGCCCCCATATTGACAAGAAGTTAACCAGACACCATGCATCATTTAGCAAAGGTTAAAAGTATTTGACATCCCACATTTTATTTACCAGGTAGTTATTGTCACGCCCTGACCTTAGAGAGCCGTTTTATTCTCTATTTGGTTAGGTCAGGGTGTGACTAGGGTGGGCAATCTAGGTTTTCTATTTCTTTGTTGGCCGGGTATGGTTCCCAATCAGAGGCAGCTGTCTATCGCTGTCTCTGATTGGGGATCATACTTCGGCAGCCTTTTTTCCACCTTAGTTTGTGGGATCTTGTTTTTGTATAGTTGCTGTGTTAGCGCTACAAAACTTTACGTGTCGTTTATCTTGTTTTTTTGGTGTTCATTTAATAAATGTATGATGTATGCCTACCACGCTGCACCTTGGTCCGATCATTACATCGACGAGCGTAACAGTTATTTAGCAAATGCATTTATCTAAGCACAAGTACTAAAATCAGATCCTGACCACTGGTAGCACTGGGATTTTACACATCCAGAATTACAGTACATTTGTCACGCCCTGACCTTAGTTATCTTTGTTTTCTTTATTATTTTGGTTAGGTCAGGGTGTGACGAGGGTGGTATGTGTGTTTTTGTCTTGTCTAGGGTTTTGGTATGTCTAGGTGTGTGTGTGTAGTCTAGGCATTATGTAGGTCTATGGTGGCCTGGATTGGTTCCCAATCAGAGGCGGTTGTTTATCGTTGTCTCTGATTGGGGATCCTATTTAGGTTGCCATTTTCCAGTTTGGTTTGTGGGTTATTGTCTATGTGATGTTGCATGTCTGCACTCGTTGTTTATAGCATTCGCGTTCATTTTGTTGTTTTGTATTAGTTTGTTTATTGTTCTTCGTTGTCATTAAAGAAGATGTATTCACATCACGCTGCGCTTTGGTCTCCTTCGTATGACGAACGTGACAACATTATTTTGTTTACACATTTGGGCATTAGACTGCCAGCCTTGGGAATATGCAAAAAACACATGCATGTTGGGAAACAAATTTCCATTACATACTCATACAAGTGTGTAACAGGACAACTATAAGCGCCGCCAAATTATTATTATACAACCATGCAGTACCACATACCAGCAGCCTCTAAAAATGTAGTTTTTCTTTACTTTGCATTGGATTGTTGGAAGGCGGCCTGCTTTGCACGGCGCTGGGAGAACTCACTGACACAGGTTACAATTCTATCTTTGGTGGTTTTCTTATTTTTTTTAAACATATATCTCATTAATCAGAGGTCAGTGGATATTGTACTGTACAATGCAGTTTTTTTTGTCCAGTGCAAATACAATGAATTGATTTGTGGTTCCCAAATGTACTGCACATTATAATGACAAATTTAAACTTCATACATTAACAGAAATGTACATTTGATCAGGCAACTTAGTTGTACTGTATTGAAAAAAAATATGTATGTCCACTGTGATAACAGAGAAAATACATAACGCCTATTGGCCAGTGTTTTTCTATACATGGAGGGAGGGGTTAAAGCGGAACTTTCAGCCTCACCTGGGGTGCATTCAGTATGATAGAATGTTGTGCAACGTTGAATTCAACGGAAACGGTACTGTACTGAACAACCAGTTGAAAAATGTTATGATTACTGTGGCCCAGAGAGCGAGTACAGTATGGTGTGCTGAATTAGTTTTGTGATTTCAGATGGTCACACCCATATTGATCAGGCCACACCTCACCACACCAGCGAAATTGGAGAAAACGTACCTAAAAGGCTGTTGAAGAACTCTGAGCACTGTTTTGGGGAAAGATATCGATCATTACAAACCATCACGCAACTTAGCAAACGTTGATTCGAACTGAACGCACCCCTGGTTCCCTGGTCAGCAGAGAGGGAGGAGAGAAAGACACCTCTATGAACTCATCTCTTTTTCCCCTGCCTTCGCATCTCACAACCAAACTCTGGGGAGGGAAGAGGACTGCTAAATGGGTAGGTGTGCCATCATTCCAAGCTACATGATACATTTGTTTGATACATTGAAAACATCAAATGGATTGTGCACTGTGCTTTTATCTAATAAATCATTCATTAGAAATGCCACACCTTTATAGTTTTAAAACAAACTTAAACTAAGTTGAAAAATGAAAAACATATGATTAACAGCCTTTGGTAACAGTTTCGTACAGTATCATTTATCATTTTAAATGATTTAAAAAATGCTATTTGCTTAATATTCTGTGTATTCCTTAATTTCAAGTAGTATGCTAGTGTGGACATTGGAACGTATTGTTTCAGTGGCAGCCAGGTGGTGGTGTATTTTGTACATATATTATGCATATTATAGCCATTTTGTGAGAGTCAATAGATTGAGATTAAGACATATCCAAATTAAATCTCAATCACATAATTTACCTAAACTATACATTTACGTGCTACTTTCAACGTGCATGTTTGGTTAATCAAATTTTATGCCATGTAGCTGTTCCATAGAGTAACTGCAATGCTACTTTGGTAGTCAAATCACCTTATCATCCCTTCTTTGTCATTTTGTTTAACTGGAAAGGTACAACACTGCCTGTGTACTCTCACCCAGTCACATGCGCCGAATACAACAGGTGTAGACCTTACAGTGAAATGCTTACTTACAGCATGTACAGGTAACCAACAATGCAGTTAAGAAAATACCCCCCAAAAAAGTAAGAGATAACAAAAACAAATAATTAAGGAGCAGCAGTAAATAACAATAGCGGGGCAATATACAGTTCAGAGTCAATGTGTCAATGTGCCGGGGCACCGGTGTCGAGGTAATTATGTACATGCTAGTAGGGTTATTAAAGTGGCTATGCATAGATAATAACAGAGAGTAGCAGCAGCGTGGGGGGGGGGGGGGGGTGTAAATAGTCTGGGTTGCCATTTGATTAGCTGTTCAGGAGTCTTATGGCTTGGGGTAGAAGCCTCTTGGACCTAGACTTGGTGCTCCGGTAATGCTTGCTGTGCGGTAGCAGAGAGAACAGTCTATGAATAGGGTGGGTGGAGTCTTTGACAATTTTTAGGGCCATCCTCTCGCACCGCCTGGTATAGAGGTCCTGGATGGCAGGAAGCTTGGTCCCGGTGATGTACTGGGCCGTATGCACTACCCTCTGTAGTGCCATGCGGTCGGAGGCCGAGCATTTGCCATACCAGGCAGTGATGCAACCCATCTGGATGCTCTCGAAGGTGCAGCTGTAAAACCTTTTGAGGAGCTGAGTACCCATGCCCAATATTTTCAGTCTCCTGAGGGTGAATAGGTTTTGTCATGCCCTCTTCACAACTGTCTTGATGTGCTTGGACCATGATAGTTTGTTGGGGATGTGGACGCCAAGGAACGTGAAGCTCTCAACCTGCTCCGCTACAGCCCCGCCGATGAGGATGGGGGCGTGCTCGGTCCTCCTTTGTCTGTAGTCAACAAACATCTCCTTAGTCTTGATCACATTGAGGGAGAGGTTGTTGTTTTTGCACCACACGGTCAGATCTCTTACCTCCTCCCTATAGGCTGTCTCATCGTTGTCGGTGATCAGGCCTACCACTATTGTGTCATCAGCCATCTCAATGATGGTGTTGGAGTTGTGCCTGGCCGTGCAGTCATGAGTGAACAGGAAGTACAGGAGGGGACTGAGCACGCACCCCTGAGGGGCCCCCGTGTTGAGGATCAGCGTGGCGGAGGCGTTGTTACCTACCCTTACCACCTGGTGGCGGCCCGTCAGGAAGTCTAGGATCCAATTATAGAGGGAGGTGTTTAGTCCCAGGGTCCTTAGCTTAGTGATGAGCTTTGAGGGCACCATGGTGTTGAACAGTGAGCTGTAGTCAATGAATAGCATTCTCACATAGGTGTTCCTTTTGTCCAGGTGGGATAGGGCAGTGTGGAGTGCAAAGGAGAATGCATCATCTGTGGATCTGTTGGTGCAGTATGCAAATTGGAGTTGGTCTAGGGTTTCTTGGAAAATGGTGTTGATGTGAGCCATGCCCAGCCTTTCAAATCATTTCATGGCTACAGATGTGAGTGCTACGGGTCGGTAGTCATTTAGGCAACTTACCTTAGTGTTCTTGGGCACAGGGACTATGGTGGTCTGCTTTAATTTAAGATGTTGGTATTACAGACTCAGACAGGGAGAGGTTGAAAATGTCAGTGAAGAAACTTGCCAGTTGGTCAGCGCATGTTCGGAGCACACGTGCTTGTATTCTGTCTGACCCAACGGCCTTGTGAATCTTGACCATTTGAAGGTCTTACTCACATCGGCTGCGGAGAGCGTGATCACACAGTCATCCGGACCAGCTGATGCTCTCATGCATGTTTCAGTGTTACTTGCCTCGAAGCGAGCATAGAAGTTAACCTCCGAGACACAGACAATTCTTTCATATACAGTTGAAGTCTGAAGTTTACATACAGTTAGGTTGGAGTCATTGAAACTCGTTTTTCAACCACTCCACAAATTCTTGTTAATTTGGCAAGTCGGTTAGGACATCTACTTTGTGCATGACACAAGTAATTTCCCCAACAATTGTTTACAGACAGATTATTTCACTTATCATTCACTGTATCACAATTCCAGTGGGTCAGAACTTTACACACACTAAGTTGACAATGCCTTGAAATAGCTTGGAAAATTCCCAAAAATTATGTCATGGCTTTAGAAGCTTTTGATAGGCTAATTGACATAATTTGAGTCAATTGGAGGTGTACCTGTCAGGACTTCAAAAGTGGTGAGTGAAGGAGTCAGGCGCAGAAAGCAGGGTAGTTCCAAAAGACATGGATTTTTAATATTCCAAATAACCAGAGAGACGGTCACGCCACACACACAAGGGCGCGTAAAGTCCCAGTCCAACAAACAGGACGAAACTGAACAGGAACAGACACCACAATAATAAACGAACACCACAAACAGAAAAACAAGCCCGCACAAAAGCCGGTGGGCCAACTGGGTTTAAATAGCCCACAACCAAACCTAAACACGAAACAGGTGCAACAAATCAGACAACTAAATGAAACAGAAAAGGGGATCGGTGGCAGCTAGTAGGCCGGCGACGACGACCACCGAGCGCTGTCCGAACAGGAAGAGGCACCATCTTCGGCGGGATTCGTGACAGTACCTGTGGATGTATTTCAAGGCCTACCTTCAAACTCAGTGCCTCTTTGCTTGACATCATGGGAAAATCAAAAGAAATCAGCCAAGATATCAGGAAAAAAATTGTAGACCTCCAAAAGTCTGGTTCATCCTTGTGAGCAATTTCCAAAAGCCTGAAGGTACCACGTTCATCTGTACAAACAATAGTACGTAAGTATAAACACCATGGGATCACGCAGCCGTCATACCACTCAGGAAGAAGACACGTTCTGTCTCCTACAGATGAACGTACTTTGGTGCGAAAAGTGCAAATCAATCCCAGAACAGCAAAGGACCTTGTGAAGATGCTGGAGGAAAAAGGTACAAAAGTATCTATATCCACAGTAAAACGAATCCTATATCGACATAACCTGAAAGGCCGATCAGCAAGGAAGAAGCCACTGCTCCAAAATGTCCATAACAAAGCCAGACTACGGTTTGCAACTGCACATGGGGACAAAGATTGTACTTTTGGAGAAATGTCCTCTGGCCTGATGAAACAAAAATAGAACTGTTTGGCAATAATGACCATCGTTATGTTCGGAGGAAAAAGGGGGAGGATTGCAGGCCGAAGAACACCATCCCAACCGTGAAGCACGGGGGTGGCAGCATCATGTTGTGGGGTTGCTTTGCTGCAGGAGGGACTGGTGCACTTCACAAAATAGATGGCATCATGGGGAAGGAAAATTATGTGGATATATTGAAGTAACATCTCAAGACATCAGTCAGGAAGTTAAAGCTTGGTCGTAAATGGGTCTTTAAATGGACAATGACCCCAAGCATACTTCCAAAGTTGTGGCAAAATGGCTTAAGGACAACAAAGTCAAGGTATTGGAGTGCCCATCACAAAGCCCTGACCTCAATCCTATAGAAAGTTTGTGGGTGTAACGGCTGTCTATCTCTTCCTCCTTATCTGACGAGGAGAGGCGAGAAGGATCGGAGGACCAATACGCAGAGTGGTAAGTGTCCATGTTTTAATAATATAAACTGAACACTACACAAATAACAAAATAACAAATGTGAACGAACCGAAACAGTACCGTGTGGCGACAAACACTGACACGGAAGACAAACACCCACAAACCAAAAGTGAAACCCAGGCTGCCTAAGTATGATTCTCAATCAGGGACAACGATTGACAGCTGCCTCTGATTGAGAATCATACCAGGCCGAACACAAAACCCCAACATAGAAAAACACACATAGACAGCCCACCCCAACTCACGCCCTGACCATACTAAATAAAGACAAAACAAAGGAAATAAAGGTCAGAACGTGACAGTACCCCCCCCCCCCAAAGGTGCGGACTCCGGCCGCAAAACCTGAACCTATAGGGGAGGGTCTGGGTGGGACGTGGACCCCACTTCACCATAGTTTTAGTGCGCCTCCTTAATCGCCCCCGTGGCCTCTTATTAGCAGCGATCCTCGCCGCCGACCTTGGCCTGGGAACCCTAGCCATGGTTCCCGAATGGACGGGAGATTCCGGCAGCACCGGAGTGAAGGACAACTCCGGCAGCTCCGGACAGGCGGGGGACTCCGGCAGCTCCAGAATGAAGGACGACTCTGTCAGATCCTGGCTGGCTGACGGCTCAGGCAGGTCCTAGCTGACTGACGGTCTGGCAGGTCCTGGCTGACTGACGGCTCTGGCAGGTCCTGGCTGACTGGCCAGACGGGCAGCTCAGACGGCGCTGGGCAGACGGGCAGCTCAGACGGCGCTGGGCAGACGGGCAGTTCAGACGGCGCTGGGCAGACGTGCAGCTCAGACGGCGCTGGGCAGACGGGCAGCTCAGACGGCGCTGGGCAGACGGGCAGCTCAGATGGCGCTGGACAGACGGGAGACTCTGGCGGCTCAGGACAGACGGGAGACTCTGGCGGCTCAGGACAGACGGGAGACTCTGGCGGCTCAGGACAGACGGGAGACTCTGGCTGCGCTGGAGAAGAGGAAGGCTCTGGCAGCGCTGGACAGGCGGGAGCAACTGGAGAGAGAAACCGGAGAGACAGCCTGGTGCGGGGGGCTGCCACCGGAGGACTGGTACGTGGAGGTGGCACCGGATATACCGGTCCGTGAAGGAGTACAGGAGCTCTTGAGCACCGAGCCTGCCCAACCTTACCTGGTTGAATGTTTCCCGTAGCCCTGCCAGTGCGGCGAGGTGGAATAGCCCGCACTGGGCTATGCTGGCGAACCGGGGACACCATGCGTAAGGCTGGTGCCATGTACGCCGGCCCGAGGAGACGCACTGGAGACCAGATGCGTTGAGCCCGCTTCATGGCACCCGGCTCGATGCCCAACCTAGCCCGTCCAGTGCGGCGAGGTGGAATAGCCCGCACTGGGCTAAGCACGCGTACTGGGGACACCGTGCGCTCCACCGCATAACACGGTGCCTGACCAGTACGACGCCCTCTCACTCCACGGTAAGCACGGGGAGTTGGCTCAGGTCTCCTACCTGGCTTAGCCACACTCCCCGTGTGCCTCCCCCCAATACATTTTTGGGGCTGACTCTCGGGCTTCCAACCGCGTCGCCGCGCTGCCTCCTCATACCGGCGCCTCTCTGCCTTCGCTGCCTCCAACTCTGCTTTGGGACGGCGATATTCCCCTGGCTGAGCCCAGGGTCCCTTGCCGTCCAGAATCTCCTCCCAAGTCCATGAGTCCTGTGTCTTCTGCCGCTGCTGCTGCTGTCCTTTACCACTCTGCTTGGTCCTTGGTTGGTGGGTGTTTCTGTAACGGCTGTCTATCTCTTCCTCCTCATCTGACGAGGAGAGGCGAGAAGGATCGGAGGACCAATACGCAGAGTGGTAAGTGTCCATGTTTTAATAATATAAACTGAACACTACACAAATAACAAAATAACAAATGTGAACGAACCGAAACAGTACCGTGTGGCGACAAACACTGACACGGAAGACAAACACCCACAAACCAAAAGTGAAACCCTAAGTATGATTCTCAATCAGGGACAATGATTGACAGCTGCCTCTGATTGAGAATCATACCAGGCCGAACACAAAACCCCAACATAGAAAAACACACATAGACAGCCCACCCCAACTCACGCCCTGACCATACTAAATAAAGACAAAACAAAGGAAATAAAAGTCAGAACGTGACAGTGGGCAGAACTGTAAAAGCGTGTGTGGGCAAGGAGTCCTATGAACCTGACTCAGTTACACCAGCTCTGTCAGGAGGAATGGGCCAAAATTCACCCATCTTATTGTGGGAAGCTTGTGGAAGGCTACCCGAAATGTTTGACCTAAGTTAAGCCATTTAAAGGCAATGCTACCAAATACTAATTATGTATACTTCTGACCCACTGAGAGTGTGATGAAAATAATAAATGCTGAAATAAATCATTCTCTCTACTATTATTCTGACATTTCACATTCTTAAAATAAAGTGGTGATCTTAACTGACCTAAGACAGGACATTTTTTACTAGGATTAAATGTCAGGAATTGTGAAAAACTGAGTTTCAATGTATTTGGCTAAAGTGTATGTAAACTTCCGACTTCAATTGTACATTTTATTCTCCATGAAATATTTCAAACATGTCTGAATTGGCAAATCGCTGTGGTCTTTCACAAAAATTGTTTCCTTTAAAATAATGTTATAACATTTTTTACTTGAAAGTGAGGGAGAACTGATGGATTGTGATTCAAAACAACATCTTTTGTTCACAGTGGTCATGATACAGCCAGGTCTTCTACTCCTGCTTCTGGGTAAGAGATCAGATGGGATGAATGTTCCTCTCTTGGTATTATCAAGTAGCCCCTCCTCTGTTATGAATGTTACAATATTAGTAGTGTGTCACTATTGTCAACATCCAGTTATACAATGAGTCACAGTACATTCACACTGACATGGAAATAAATACATTTATTTTTGTATCTCTTATGTCGGTCAACACATAGTAGATTAAAAAAACATGAGCTGGCGCACACCCAGAATAATAGTTTGTGTGGAGGTGCTTACTAACGGCGAATGATCTATAAACTATCAAAATAAAGAAAGTAGCACACTCCATGTCTAATTTCCCAACAATTTAATGGGTATTTACCAATGTTCCGTCATCACTGTGCCTTCCTCAGTGTGCTTCCCTGAGGAAGGCACAGTGATGCCGAAACGTTTGTGGGAGATTATACACAGAGTGTGCTACTTTCTTTATTTTGATAGTTTATTGGTCAACACATACAACAGAATACCAAATACATACAATAGAATACTACCCAAAAGCTACAGTACGAAGCTTCCAGTGTCTAGAAACAGAATCAGTGACTTTGATGAAACTGAGCCATCTCCTTGTCTATGGAGAAGTTTATGTCAGTGACACAAAGCCTGACCAGTCAAGTAACAACATTTTCCTGATTTAACCTTTGACCCCACAGCACTCAGGGCCTCACCAGTGTTGGTGACTGAGGTGTCAGTACTGGAGGGAAGCTCTGTGACCCTTGTCTGTGGGTCCTCTGTGAAGGATCGCGGGTATTACACATGCTGGGGCAGAACTTGTGATAACACGTGGTATGGATGTGATTGTTCTAACCCCATAGTGAAGATGAATAGAGGTATCATCACATTCAATGACTCAAAAATGCACAGCCTCAGCGGGGAAGACCTCACCATTTCCAACCTTCAGGACAGCAGAAGATACTGCTGTTGTGTAGATAGCAGCAGTTTCCCTTACAACGACCATGTAACATACTACAGTCTAAAGGTAGTAAAAGGCAAGTGTTGATGACTCATTGTTATTGCTTGTTGCATTTATCCTCATTATGATCAAAATGGAGGTTTAGAGTATTTACATTGGCTACTAGATACTGTACACCACCAATGTCTCTGTTACACAGGTTGTGAGAGGAACCTAATGAATGGAGTGGATTTTAGGATAAATGGTATAGAGAAAGGTTTTGTACAACAAGATGCAAGTCAGTGCAGACAGAAATGCACCGAATTGTACAATTGCCAGTACTTTACCTTTGTTGGAAAAGAAGCAAAGATTGACCAAACTAACAGGTACATGCGCAAATGTTTTTTTATAAAACAAATGTAATTGAGCTTCTGCAAATAAAGGCTTTTGAACCACGCCAGTTATTTTGGTCATTGTGTTCATTTCTGATAAGTAACACCCTTTCTCATATTTGTCCCACAGAGACATGTGTTTTCTGAAGGCCTCAACTGGTGATAGTTCTGTCACAATACAGTACCTCCAACATGCAACCTCAGGCTACTCTCTGAAAAACTGCAGTGGTAAAGGTGAACACATGCAGTTAATGAACAGTGCATTCTGAAAGTATTCAGACCCCTTGACTTTTTCTACATTTTGTTAAGTTCCAGCCTTATTCCAAAATGTATTACATCGTTTTTTCCCCACTTATCAATCGACACAGTACCACATAATGACAAAGCAAAAACAGGTTTTAGATTTTTTTGCAAATGTATAAAAATAAAAATTAACTGAAATATGACATTTACAGAAGTATTCAGACCCTTTCTTTACTCAGTACTTTTTTGAAGAACCTTTGGTAGCGATTACAGCCTCAAGTCTTCTTGGATATGACGCCACAAGCTTGGCACACCTGTATTTGGGGAGTTTGATCGGGTTCAAGTCCGGGCTCTGGCTGGGCCACTCAAGGACATTCAAAGACTTGTCCCGAAACCGCTCTTGTGTTGTCTTGGCTGTTGGCCCTTGTCTGAGGTCCTGAGCGCTCTGGAGAAGGTTTCATTCAAGGATTCCTCTGTACCTTGCTCCGTTCATCTTTCCCTCGATCCTGAATAGTCACCCAGTCCCTGCCACTGAAAAAAATCCCCACAGCATGATGCTGCCACTACCATGCTTCACCGTAGGGATGGTGTCAGGTTTCCTCCAGATGTGACGCCTGGCATTCAGGCCAAAGAGTTCAATCTTGGTTTGATCAGACCAAAGAATCTTGAGAGTCCTCTGAGAGTCCTTTAGGTGCCTTTTGGCCAACTCCAAGCAGCCTGTCATATGCCTTTTACTGAGGAGTGGCTGGCCACTCTACCATAAAGGGCTGATTGGTGGAGTGCTGCAGTGATGTGTGTCCTTCTGAAAGGTTCTCCCATCTCCACAGAGGAACTCTAGAGCTCTGTCAGAGTGACTATCGGGTTCTTGGTCACCTCCCTGACCATGGCCCTTCTTCCCCGATTGCTCAGTTTGGCCAGGCGGCCAGCTCTTGTTCTTGGGGATCTTCAATGCTGCAGAATTTTTTTGGTACGCTTCCCCAGATCTGTGCCTCGGCACAATCCTTTCTCGGAGCTCTACAGACAATTTCTTGGACCTCATGGCTTGGTTTTTGCTCTGACATCCACTGTCAACTGTGGGACCTTATATAGACAGGTGTGTGCCTTTCCAAATCATGTCCAATCAATTGAATTTACCACAGGTGGACTCCAATTAAGTTGTAGAAACATCTCAAGGATGATCAATAGAAACGCTAGCATAGACATGGATATCAAACTCGCTTATTTTGTGTTTCTGTTTATTTCATTATCTGTGTTGAATGGTTAATATAATGGATATCACCAAGCACTAGAGTGTGAATTGACATTATATTATAGTGCAGTCTATAAAGAATACAGTTGATAGTTGAGTCTATAGCCTATATTCATTTTTTTTTTAAATGTCTGATTTTGTAATGAGATTGCAAATGTATTAATTTCTCCATGCCCCTGACACATGCTCTGTAGCTCTGTAGCATCCACTGTCAACTGTGGGACCTTATATAGACAGGTGTGTGCCTTTCCAAATCATGTCCAATCAATTGAATTTACCACAGGTGGACTCCAATTAAGTTGTAGAAACATCTCAAGGATGATCAATAGAAACGGGATGTACCTGAGCTCAATTTTGAGTCTCATAGCAAAGGGTCTGAATACTTACTTATGTATTTTTAATACATTTGCAAAAATGTCTAAAAAACAGTTTTCACTTTGTCATTATGGGCTATTGTATGTAGATTAATGAGGGGAAAATGTATTTAATCATTTTTAGAATAGGGCTGTAACATAACAAAATGTGGGAAAAGGGAAGGGATCTGAATACTTTCCGAATGCACTGTATATGTGAGTCATGTACTTCTAATGATCAGAGATCAACTTTGTTAATAGGCCCTATTAAACAGGCTAGCATAGACATGGATATCAAACTCGCTTATTTTGTGTTTCTGTTTATTTCATTATCTGTGTTGAATGGTTAATATAAAGGATATCACCAAGCACTAGATTGTGAATTGACATTATATTATAGTGCAGTCTATAAAGAATACAGTTGATAGTTGAGTCTATAGCCTATATTCATTTCTTTTAAATGTCTGATTTTGTAATGAGATTGCAAATGTATTAATTTCTCCATGCCCCTGACACATGCTCTGTAGCTTCCATCAAGTATATCTCTATTTTGCTCTGCTACCAAACAGTATGTGTTTCCTATATTTTAGAATAGATAAAGCTGAAGATGGTCATGTTTGCCAGTCAACACAACAAGCAGTCTGATAAGCATTTTCTCTGTATTTCAAACAGTCACCTACTCAGCCAAGAAGTACAGCCTTGTCCAAGAGAACGAAAACTGGACCGAAGCACACGAGTACTGCAGACAGCACTACACAAACCTGTCCATCGTACACACAGAAGAGGATTGGAAGGCAATTCAATACTCTTTGGGTAATTTCAGTGATGATGTGTGGATTGGGCTCCATAGGTATGATCCAACTGAAAAGTGGAAGTGGTCTGATGGAGAGGACTTCATGTTCTTGAACTGGGCAACAGAATTAGTCAAGTACATGGGTCCTGACTGTGTCATCTCCACTTCATCTCATTGGCAACCAGAGTATTGTCAGAATCAAAATCAGTATGTGTGTCAGCAACTAGGTAAGCCTCTCTCAGTATATACAATGTATATTAATAAACTACTTTCAAAGTGAGACATAATTCACTTCCTGGATTATGTCTCATGAAATCGAATTAGTAACTTCATTTTCCCCCTCTATAAGTTCATCATGAGAATGGAATAACAGAGAAGGAGTATGAGTTGATGAGTGGAAAAAAGCAGTGGATGTCAGCTCTGGAAAACTGCAAATCAACAGGCAGAGTTCTGGCGAATATCTGTAACCAGAAAGAGCAGGTTGCCTTTGATGAGGTGGCTAAGGACCACACCTGGATTGGACTAAAGTACAACAACAACACATGGAATTGGTCCAGTGGGGAACCATTTCAGAAATGGGACCATACAATGCATGTGACAGGTGCAAACTGTGCTACGCTGAACTCAAAAAATGACAGAAAATGGACACCAGAAAATTGTTCTACTAAAAAAGCTTTCCTGTGCTATGGGGGTAAGTTGAACGCTGTGAGAGTGTTATCAAACTAGTGTGGACAGTCAATCATAATCTATGACTAAGTTTAATACAATGGAATATTTTTTATACAGTTCCTGACATGATAGGAAACAGGCATTTACAGTGTATGCATTTATACAACGGGTGGGTCTAATGCTGAATGCTGATTGGTTAAAACCGCATTCCAGCCGGTATCTATTCCACAAATTACCACCGGCTAAATCTATGACCTTAAAATGGGACTGTGCAATACACTGTCTCATCAGCTCAGCCAAGCAATTTATCAACTTGATCTCCGCTATAAAAAGCATCTAGACATTATCTCACATATCTTTGAGACTAAAATGTAGTTTTCAACAACGGAGATTTGTATAAACCTTGTTGTCTGTTTCTCAGATATTTGCAACATTGTTTTAATATTCAAATTCGATCTCCAGCTGTCCTATAGTAATGAACGTGTCAGGAGTTGGGACGAGACAGGCAGTCAGCGTTTCTCAGCCAGTCGAAATCATGAATCAGCTGGCATAATTTTTATGGATATTTACAAAGAAATGTAAATTAAAAAAAGGTCAAATGAAACGAAGTGCAGCTAGTTTGAAGTCTTTGCAGCTTCACTTGGAAGTGATTGCGTTAGCTATGTTGTAGGCTAGCTCAACAGTGTCTGATGAGTGAGCACATTTTTTACATCCCTCATTAGCTTATTATTATGGATGTATCCAAATAAATGTCAGAAGAAAACAGTTTAAGTTAGACATAGTTGGCTAGCTAGCAAGAAGGGATAAGAACATTGCCAGCAAGTATGGCAATGGAACATTTAAAACAAATTACTTTTTGTTCTATATCCATAGATATAGAACAAAAAGACTGAACAACTGGGTCGCGTCTCTAGCAACCGACATGGGCTGGGTAGGTTTCTTTCTAAATGTAATACGTTACAGTTACTGGTTACCTGTCCAAAACTGTAATCAGTAAGTGTCCCAAATCTTTGTTGAAAACATATAATATTGGAACGGTTTGCAGGTCCTTGAATTTGTCTCCGGCCTAAAAACACCCGTGCCAATATATCCTCGAAACACTGGCTTCTCCGCCGTTATCACTTAAGTATTCTACTTCATTTTGACAGATGAACGTCCAAGTAACATCACTGGGTATTTAACCACTCCTGTTACCCCTGAAACCACCAGCCCTATTCCAACTGGATCTCCCTCTACCAAGACGTCCACCACAACATCTACCACCTTACTACCTTCCACTACTAATGGACAGTCCACCATCTCACCACCTACAAATACTAATGGACAGTCCACCACCTCACCAACTACCACTACTAATGGACAGTCCACCCCCTCACCACCTACCACTACTAATGGACAGTCCACCACCTCACCAACAGCCACTACTAATGGACAGTCCACCACCTCACCACCTACCACTACTAATGGACAGTCCACCACACCACCAACAGCCACTACTAATGGACAGTCCACCACCTCACCAACTACCACTACTAATGGACAGTCCACCCCCTCACCACCTACCACTACTAATGGACAGTCCACCACCTCACCAACTACCACTACTAATGGACAGTCCACCCCCTCACCACCTACCACTACAAATGGACAGTCCACCACCTCACCACCTACCACAACTAATGGACAATCCACCACCTCACCACCTACCACTACTATTGGACAGTCCACCACCTCACCAACTACCACTACTAATGGACAATCCACCACCTCACCACCTACCACTACTTTTGGACAGTCCACCACCTCACCACCTACCACAACTAATGGACAATCCACCACCTCACCACCTACCACAACTAATGGACAGTCCACCACCTCACCAACTACCACTACTAATGGACAGTCCACCACCTCACCACCTACCACAACTAATGGACAATCCACCACCTCACCACCTACCACTACTATTGGACAGTCCACCACCTCACCAACTACCACTACTAATGGACAGTCCACAACACCACCAACCTCAACTTCCAGTGGACAACTGACCTCATTAGGTCCCACCTCCCCAGACAGGATGCCCACATCCTCCCCCAGTAGTGCAAATTTTCCACTCCATCCGGGTGAGTGTCAGACATGGAGCTACATTCTGTACCTATCTGTACAAAGGTGTACAAGTGAAAGTTGTTGGATATTTAATGGCAGCTAAGACTGTAAGTGTTTGTGTATTTGTGGTTTTGAACTTGCATTTACATGTGTGCAATTTCATGTGTGTTTGTGTCTTGTCCATGCAGATTACCTGCACTACTTCAATGAGTCCAAGAGCTGGATCAATGCACTGGAATTCTGTGAGAGTCGTGGCTCCAAGTCCAACCTGGTGCACATCACCAACCAGACCGTTCAGGCTGATGTAACCCAGCTCCTGTCCAATGTGGAGCTGGCATGTGGGGGGGTGTGGATTGGTCTGGAGCGGTCCATCTTTGAGTGGAGCGCCCCCTGGCTGTGGACCAGTGGTGATGTTGATAAGGTGGTGAAGTACAGAGAGTGGCACAGCTGCTTCCCCCTCAACCCCATCAATTACCACTGTGGTAAGATGGTCCGGGTTGGTAACAGAGAACTGAAGTGGCTGGATGCTTCCTGTCATCAGGAATTGCCCTTCATCTGTCAAGGTGCGTTGCTCAACTTTCTAGCTCCTATTTTGGAGCTTGTTCAGTGGGGTGGAACATTCAGAATGTTACAGATAGACAAATATTACAGTGGCGATTTTAGCTTGTAAATCTTAGTGGGGGCAAACAAACCAAAAATGTTGGATGCATGCCGGCAAAGCTACTACACAACACAAAAAAATACATTAATTGCACTATAACGGTGATCAACAGTGTCCACAAGCTGTTAGGCACTACATAAAGCTGTCCCAACAGCAGAGTCCCAACACCTTACCACTGCTACATCTGGCTTTCAGCGGAGCCTTGTCTGGCAGAGAAACAGTTCATTCAGCCTCATTTACTGCCTTTTTAAAAAACATAGCTGATATGGCTGACTTTTTTGAACAAATGTGGTTTCTACTGACATTTGAGATGTGCAAACTATGACATAAGTGGACAATAAGCGGATAAGAGGCAATCCGTCATTTCGATTAAGACATTAATGTGCGAGTGAAGGCGAAAGTAGTCAATGTAACTATTTGTTCAGCACTTTTGAAATGTATAGCGACAGAATTCAGAACATGGGCAGTTCTTACAGTGTAATCCCTGTACAACAAATCAGAACAGTCAATGAAAGCTCTTACAATATTCAATGATTACATTTCTCTAAAACAGGTAATAGGCTACACGTGCCCCACCAAGTTAGAACAGTAGGCAAAAATAAGAGGTGAAAATAGACAAAATTATTAGGGTGAGGCACATTGAACGCCGTTTGGGTGTTTGTGTGTCAAAACAGATACACGTCATATAACGCGTTAAATAAGCTTTTCATTTGACACGTCAAATAACACAATTCTATTATAGAATGTTGTGTGTGCTGAATTTGCACGTGCAAGCCAAGCGCCACCACTACTGTCAGTAGCACTGTCAAAGCTGTACAAAAAAAGTTTGCAAACAAGCACACGACCACGAACGATTTGTTTACTGTGAAAAATAGACCAAATTATTAGAGTGAAGCACATGGGTAACTAACAGCTTACTACACAACATACACTTAGTATTACTTTCTTAGCTACAATATAGATATCTCTCTGGCATACTACATAATTTATGAAGCAGCATAAGACATTTTTGGTCTGATGTTGTTGTGATGTGCTTGAACAGGAAAGTGGCGCGGCGGTCCTTCGTGGGTAAATTTTATCATAAAAGAGAAAGATGCCGGATTTACAATTCCAAGTTGAATGACCTTTCAAAACGTATTTTCCTTGTTTGAGCTGTTTATTCCCGACTTCCCAGTTGCAATGCTTGCAGCACCGATACATTTTATACATATTTTCTCTTCATTAATTCTCTTCATATGACAAGGATAAAAAGGATTTGCCAGTAGACTTGATTCATTATCATGACTGCTAGCTAAGATTGTGAAAGTAAGATGTTGACATGATCAGTCCAATCAAAGCTACTGTACATAACGTGATTTGACGTCATTTCTCTGGCCAATGACCTTGAGCCTTCTTGTAAGTGCACTTGTAATATAACTCTATGGCAGGACCGAAAGGGCTGAAATGTTGGATGTTTACCCTTACTAAGACTGATGCTTGGAGATTGCGTAAAGGTCCCCATGAGTGACAGAACACTGAGCCAATCACGGCGCAATGCTCCTATTTTCTGCTGGCCCGCCCCACCACCACAGAAAGAGCTGAGCTAGGCTGAAACACCTGCATTTAGGAGCTGCCTTACTCAAGAAAATAAAAAAGAGACTATGTTTGTATGCGGCTTTATTAACTCAAATATGTATATTGTTGATGATTCGTTACTAGAGAAATGAGACCAAGTCAAGACGCTGGACAGGGTGGATCGGTATATAGTAAGACAGTTTATTCGATGTAAAGATATCTGAGCAAAGCATGCACGGCCTCATTCATTTAGCTCAGAAGGAACTAGCCGACAGGAGTCCCGAAACATGGAGTGCATTTACATTTTATACATTAATTGACGTAGGTAGATTCTGGCAGTTCGTACTCCTGACTGGTCGCTGTGTGTGGAGGGCAGTCCCCTTCAGGCTGATATCAATGTTCCATTGGTTCTTAGTAGTGTTCTTTGTCCTTGGAACCCAGCCCCGAAAGAGGGGTGTGGGTGTGTATGTGTGTGCGTTCGTGCAGTGGCATTCTTGTGTGTTTCTGCAGTCATGAGATAAGAGGAGACAGTAACCAGCAGTTGTTGTCTTAGGGCCAGGGGTTCCCTGCCTGGAGGAATGTTGAGCAATTACCCTATTCTGGCAGTTTAGTTTTATTGCTCTTTTATAACACTGGGTATCCTGTTCGTGCCTCAGCAATTTTGTGCTTTAGAAATGGGGTGTGTTGAACAACAGACCATGCTTATGAAAGAAGTAGTTATAACAAGTTTTAACTGTGTATTGTTATAAATCAGAAATATCATTTATTACAATATATACAGTGGGGCAAAAAAGTATTTAGTCAGCCACCAATTGTGCAAGTTCTCCCACTTAAAAAGATGAGAGGCCTGTAATTTTCATCATAGGTACACTTCAACTATGACAGACAAAATGAGAAAAAAAACTTTTGTTATTGACCAAATACTTATTTTCCACCATAATTTGCAAATAAATTAATAAAAAATCCTACAATGTGATTTTCTGGATTGTTTTTTCTCATTTAGTCTGTCATAGTTGAAGTGTACCTATGATGAAAATTACAGGCCTCTCTCATCTTTTTAAGTGGGAGAACTTGCACAATTGGTGGCTGACTAAATACTTTTTTGCCCCACTGTATATATTATATTGTTTGCAAACTGATATGTGACACGTATTAATGCCAAAATAACATGCAAAACAGGCAAGCCCCCCCACCAAAAAAAGATGTATATATATATACACACACACACACACACACACACACATATATATATATATATATATATATATACAGTGGCTTGCGAAAGTATTCATCCCCTTGGTATTTGTCCTATTTTGCTGCCTTACAACCTGCTGTCGTGGCATTTTTCTGCTTTACCAAATGAGGAGAGAGTTACAAACTTCACACACCAGTCAGAGTTACACTTAAACTACATATTTTTAATAAGAGCTTTGAATTTGACTTTTTGACTTTCAATGATGCGCTATCTCTAATGAACCATTGAAAAGTACCAACAGAAAAGTACAAAGATCTTTTATAGCCAAGTTACACCCCTCTCAACTTACACTGACGAACCACAGATCTTAGGAACAGTTCACAAAGGTTAAGATTTGTATGAAAGATATCTATAAGACATAGCAGACAGTTACTGCTCTGTCAACAGTTCTCATTGTAAAGACCAGTGTCTGGCCCCCTCCTACTCCAAACTGGAACCCGTCTCACCCTGGTACGGTATAGCACGATAACATTACCCCAGGTTATCTGGAATGCTCTTTAGGCTTTATTACCCAAAGACAACGTAAATCTCCTCTGTCAGTGCTATCTCATAGAGGCCCATCCTCAGTGGAACACACAATTGTTAACAGAATACTCTATTCTGTCGAATAAAACAACCATTCTAATGCAATACAAAGATTATAATATAATCTTACAAGCATTATAACATAATCTTGCAATTTTCCACGACACTGCAATTAAAATGTATCTTTGGGGGGGGTTGTATCATTTGATTTAGACAACATTTTTTATTGTGAAACAAACAAGAAATAAGAAAAAATAAGAAAACTTGAGCATGCATAACTATTCACCCCCCCCCCCAAAGTCAATACTTTGTAGAGCCACCGTTGGCAGCAATTGCAGCTGCAAGTCTCTTGGGGTATGTCTCTATATGCTTGGCACATCTAGCCACTGGGAGTTTTGCCCATTCTTCAAGGCAAAACTTTTCCAGCTCCTTCAAGTTGGATGGGTTCTGCTGGTGTACAGCAATCTTTAAGTCATACCACAGATTCTCAATTGGATTGAGGTCTGGGCTTTGACTAGGCCATTCCAAGACATATAAATGTTTCCCCTTAAACCACTTGAGTGTTGCTTTAGCAGTATGCTTAGGGTCATTGACCTGTTGGAAGGTGTACCTCCATCCCAGTCTCAAATCTCTGGAAGACTGAAACAGGTTTCCCTCAAGAATTTCCCTGTATTTAGCGCCATCCATCATTCCTTCAATTCTGACCAGTTTCCCAGTCCCTGCCGATGAAAACCATCCCCACAGCATGATGCTGCCACCACCATGCTTCACTGTGGGGATGGTGTTCTCGGGGGGATGAGAGGTGTTGGGTTTGCGCCAGACATAGCGTTTTCCTTGATGGCCAAAAAGCTTAATTTTAGTCTCATCTGACCAGAGTACCTTCTTCCATATGTTTGGGGAGTCTCCCAAATGCCTTTTGGCTAACATCAAACGTGTTTGATTATTTTTTTCCTTAAGCAATGGCTTTTTGTTGGCCAATCTTTCGTAAAGCCCAGCTCTGTGGAGTGTATGGCTTAAAGTGATCCTATGGACAGATACTCCAATCTCCGCTGTGGACTTTTGCAGCTCCTTCAGGGTTATCTTAGGTCTATTTGTTGACTCTCTGATTAATTCCCTCCTTGCCTGGTCCGTGAGTTTTGGTGGGCGGCCCTATTTGGCAGGTTTATTGTAGTGCCAGATTCTTTAAAAAATGTAATAGTGGATTTAATGGTGCTTCGTGGGATGTTCAAAGTTTCAGATATTTTTTTATAACCCAACCCTGATCTGTACTTCTCCACAACTTTGTCCCTGACCTGTATGGAGAGCTCCATGGTCTTCATGGTGCTGCTTGCTTGGTGGTGCCGCTTGCTTAGTGGTGTTGCAGACTCTGGGTGTAATGCGATGCTACTGGCGGCAGAGAAGTCAGGCGCAGGAGAGCGGAAACTGATTTACAACGGTTGTGTTAAGTAACCATAAACCACCGTAAACAGAACAATACAAATAAATGGGTAAAAAAAAGGAAAATACCAGCATATCGTGCACAAGCACTACAACAAACAATTACGGACAAGGACATGTGGGGGAACAGAGGGTTAAATACACAACATGTAATTGATGGAATTGGAACCAGGTGTGATGGAAGACAAGACAAAACCAATGGAAAATGAAAAGTGGATAGGCGATGGCTAGAAGGTTGGTGACGTCAACCGCCGAACGCCGCCCGAAAAAGGAGACGGACCAACTTCGGCGGAAGTCGTGACAGTACCCCCCCCCCCCCCCCTTGACGCGCGGCTCCAGCAGCACGTCGACACCGGCCTCGGGACGACCCGGAGGGCGAGGCGCAGGGTGATCCGGACGAAGACGGTGGAACTCCTGCAGCATTGAAGGGTCCAACACGACCTCGACCGAAACCCAGCACCTCTCCTCTGGACCATACCCCTCCCACTCGACGAGATACTGAAGGCCCCTCGCCCGACGAATCGAATCCAGTATGGAGCGAACGGAGTACGCCGGGGCCCCCCCGATGTCCAGAGGGGGCGGAGGAACCTCCCGCACCTCAGACTCCTGGAGTGGGCCAGCCACCACCGGCCTGAACCTTGTTCACTCTCCTCAGGACTTTAAATGGCCCCACAAACCGTGGACCCAGCTTCCGGCAGGGCAGGCGGTGTCACGTTCTGACCTTTATTTCCTTTGTTTTGTCTTTATTTAGTATGGTCAGGGCGTGAGTTGGGGTGGGCTGTCTATGTGTGTTTTTCTATGTTGGGGTTTTGTGTTCGGCCTGGTATGATTCTCAATCAGAGGCAGCTGTCAATCATTGTCCCTGATTGAGAATCATACTTAGGCAGCCTGGGTTTCACTTTTGGTTTGTGGGTGTTTGTTGCCGTGTCAGTGTTTGTTCGCCACATGGTACTGTTTCGTTCGTTATTCTTCGTTTATTGTTTTGTTCCAGTGTTCCGTGTTGCTTATTAAAAAGACATGAACACTTACCACGCTGCACTTTGGTCCTCCTCTCTTCCACCTAATGATGAGCGTTACAGGCGGAGGGGCAGGTTTCGGGGCGCGAGCCAGACCCGGTCCCCCGGTGCGATTATGTCGTGGTAATTTCCTGTATTACTAAATGATGAATGTTTACAAACCACACCCAAATCAGAGTTATATTTTAAATTCCATCTTTAATTATATGAGCTTCACCATGGCCCTTTGACTCTCAGATCAATTCAGTGTCTTTAAATGAATTCTCTGAGAGTGCTTACAAAAGAATACTTAGTATCTTTTATAGCCAAGATACACCCCTCTCAACTCACATGACGAACCACAGATCTTAGGAACTTCACAAAGGGCCTTTTACTTGAAAGAGGAGTATCCCATAGCCAGATAGCATTAGCTTTAAATTATCATTCAGTTTGGTCTCTTAGACAAGGTTCTACTTCTCGTTCTTGGTACTTCGTAGTACCAAAACATTACCTCATCCAATGGCATATATCAATTGTCAATTCTAGATACACCCATCTCAAATGCAACCCACTCCTGGACAAGCTCCCTGAGGGGAGTGAGCCTCTAGATCATATACTATGAAAGATAAGTTTCAACATCAGAGGGGACATACAATGGTTCCAGACACTGCCATACTCCTCTCCCCAATGGGAAAAGGAGGGAATGACTGGAGTACAGACATAGTGGAGCCCTTCACATGGTTTCACAGATATATTCATTATGAAGACATTGATCAAACCTGACTTCTCCCTTTCTGATATTCTGCATATTACCAGACATGTAAAAGACAAGCCTGACCTCTCCTCTCTCTGGGCCCCAGGTGACTTTTCCCTAGAGGAGAAAGGAAAATGCAACTGCCAACAGTATAGTCCCAAAGAAGACATTCTAATGACAAGAATAAAGTAAATAAAACATCTAATTTATCTATGTTACCTAACTAATTCTGATTCAGCTACGACAAACACCAGGGTCTCACTGCGGTGGCAATCTGCGTTCTCCTTTTGGCGCGTCATGGCCTGCTGAAGGTGGACACGGACGGCTTCCCATGTCTCCTCCGCACGCCTGAATCAGTCGTCCACCGCAGGAACCTCGGTCTGACTCTGATGCCAAGGCGCCAGAACCGGCTGGTACCCCAGTACACACTGGAAGGGAGAGAGGTTAGTGGAGGAGTGGCGAAGCAAGTTCTGTGCCATCTCGGCCCAAGGCACGAACGCCGCCCTCTCCCCCGGCCGATCCTGGCAATAGGACCACAGAAACCTACCCACATCCTGGTTCGCTTTCTCCACCTGCCCATTACTCTCGGGGTGAAACCCTGAACCCTGAGACCCTCCCTCTTGGATACACACCAGGTTGTAAGCGCTCTTCAGATCTAGTTTGGTGAAGAAGCACGCCCTGTGCATTGACTCAATCGCTGTGGCTATGAGGGGTAGCGGGTAACTATACCTCACAGTGATCTGGTTCAGACCCCGATAGTCAATACACGGGCATAGACCTCCCTCCTTCTTCTTCACAAAAAAGAAACTTGAGGAGACGGGTGAAGTGGAGCACAGAATGTACCCCTGACGCAGGGATTCGGAGACATATGTTTCCATAGCCTCCGTCTCCGTCTGTGAGAGGGGATACACGTGACTACTGGGAAGTGCAGCGTCTACCAGGAGATTTATCGCACAATCCCTCCGTCGATGGGGTGGTAATTGAGATGCCTTCTTTTTAGAGAAGGCGAGAGCCAAATCTTCATATTCAGGGGGAATGCTCATGGTGGAGACGTGGTCTGGACTTTCCACCGTAGTAGCACCAATGGAAACCCCTAAACACCTCCCCGAGCACTCTGTGGCCGTGAGAGCCCTCTGTGGCCAAGAAACAGTTGGGTCATGACAAACTAACCAGGGTAGGCCTAGCACCATGGGAAACACAGGAGAGTCAATAAGAAAGAGACTAATTCTCTCCTTGTGCCCCCCTGCGTCACCATGCCCAGAGGAGCGGTGGCCTCCCTGATCAAACCTGGCCCTAACGGTCGACTATCTAAGGCGTGAACGGGGAAGGGCACAGCCACAGGAACAATGGGGATCCCTAAACTATGGGCGAACGATCTGTCTATAAAATTCCCAGCCGCACCTGAATCGACGAGCGCCTTATGCTGGGAATGCGGGGAAAACTCAGAAAAAGTAACATAGACAAACATATGGGCAACAGAGGGCTCTGGGTGAGAATGGTGCCGGCTCACCTGGGGTGACGCCAGAGCGCCCTGCCTGCTGCCTCGATCCCCAGAGGAACCAACCCGGCACCGACCAGCAGTGTGACCTCTGCGGCCACATATGGTGCACGAGCGGGAACCCCCTCCGGTCTCCCTGCGCACCACTCCTCCCAGCTCCATAGGTGTCGGAGAGGGGGTGCGGAGGGATGAAACCACCAGACCCCGATCTGAACTTCCGTGGGTAGCCAGCAGGTTGTCCAGCCGGATGGACAGGTCCACCAGCTGGTCGAATGTGGGGGTGATGTCTCTACAGGCAAACTCCTGACGAACGTCCTCGCGCAGACTGCAGCGGTAATGGTCGATCAGGGCCCTGTCATTCCATCCCGCGCCGGCAGCCAGGGTCCTAAACTCCAGGGCGAACTCCTGGGCACTCTTCGTCTCCTGCCTCAGATGGAAGAGGCGTTCACCCGCCGCTCTACCCTCGGGCAGGTGGGCGAAGACTGCCCGGAAATGGCCTGTGAACTCCTCAAACTGGTCCAAAGCTGCATCTCCCTCTCTCCACACGGCGTTGGCCCACTCCAGGGCTTTCCCGGTGAGGCACGAGACGAGGGCGGATACCCTCTCACGGCCCAACGGAGCTGGGTGGACGGTGGCCAGGTATAGGTCCAGTTGTAAAAGGAACCCCTGGCAGTTCGCGGCCTCCCATCGTATTCCTGGGGCAGGGAGAGACGAATCCCACTGGGACCAGGATGAAGAGGGGCGCTCAGTGGAGACCCCGGTTGTGCTGGTGGAGGCGCTGGAAGAGCTCCCTTTCTCTCCCAGCGATCCATTGTCTGGACAACGCGGTCCATGGCGGTTCCAAGATGTTGGAGCATTGCTGCGTGCTCCCGGACGCGCTCCTCCACCCCAATACCCGGGGTACCTGCTCCTGCAGGTTGTGTTTAATAACCATAAACCACCGTAAACAGAACAATACAAATAAATGGGTCAAACAAAACCCGGAAAATGCCAGCATACCGTGCACAAGCACTACAACAAACAATTACGGACAAGGACATGTGGGGGAACAGAGGGTTAAATACACAACATGTAATTGATGGAATTGGAACCAGGTGTGATGGAAGACAAGACAAAACCAATGGAAAATTAAAAGTGGATAGGCGATGGCTAGAAGGTTGGTGACGTCGACCGCCACCCGAACAAGGAGAGGGACCAACTTCGGCGGAAGTCGTGACACTGGGGCCTTTCAGAACAGGTGTATATACACACTGAGATCATGTGACAGATCATGTGACACTTAGATTGCACACAGGTGGACTTTATTTAACTAATTATGTGACTTCTGGAGGTAATTGGTTGCACCAGATCTTATTTAGGGGCTTCATAGCAAAGGGGGTGAATACATACGCACAAACCACTTTCCCGTTCTTTATTTATTTATTTATTTAAAAAAAAAAAAAATCATTTCACTTCACCAATTTTCACTATTTTGTGTATGTCTATTACATGAAATCCAAATAAAAATCCATTTAAATTACAGGTTGTAATGCAACAAAATAGGAAAAAATGCCAAGGGGGATGAATACTTTTCCAAGGCACTGTATATATTATTATTATTTATTTATTTATTTTATTAAAAATGTGGGTCTCAAAGCAGGTGGGGCTCTGCTCTGAATGACGAGTCGCTACTGCATAGAACTGTCATGGTTTACTGCGGAATAGAGATTTACTGTCTTGATATCTCATGTCAACTCTATGCAATATATTACTTTATGCAATGCTCCAATTAAACCTCTCTAATGAATACAGTTGGCTACTCTCTGCATTGCTATTTTCTCCCTTTAACTGTTCAATAGTGGGCCTCAGAGTCTATACTCACTACAATCAGTAGTAAGTAGTAGCCTATACTGTAGCTTAATAATCTAAAACAAAATGGCAAAGCCTGGTCTTATAAGATACATTAATGTCCTCTCATACATGTCCTTTCATCCTGTATATGATGTTTCAACAGATCTCCACTAGAGGGTTCTCCCATGACAGCCTAGACACTCTGCAGACAGACACCACACTGATCTGCCAGAGAGACTACGACACTCATGGGCTGGAAGGAAACTGCATTTCAATTCATTGTATTATTACACCACTATAACTATTATTAATATTATTACTACTACTTTTACTTATTATCATCTCTATTACATTATATAATGATACTCTACTTACATATACGGACTCATTGTTATTTGACCCATCATTTACTGTAATACTTTGACTGTTTAAAAATAGAGTAAAGAAAGATAAATAAGATATTATTAAAATGAAAATGTAGTGTTGAACTCTTGTGTGATCACTGTAGCCTACTGTAGAAGATGGCTAGTTAGTTAGAATAACACTATTGGTATTTTGTTATGATGTATGAATTTCCTTTCATCTTTGTTCTGAATACCGAATAGACATCCATTTAACTTCGATCATTGTTGTCCCGCCCTGACCAGAGTTTGCTTTGTATGTTTTATGTTTTGGTTAGTCAGGGTGTGATCTGTGTGGGCATTCTATGTTGTTTGTCTGGTTTGTCTATTTCTGTGTTTGGCCTGATGTGGTTCTCAATCAGAGACAGGTGTTTTGCGTTGTCTCTGATTGGGAACCATATTTAGGTAGCCTGTTTTGTATGGTGGGTTATTGTCTATGTCTATGTGTAGTGTTTGTGTCAGCACTAGTTTCCATTAGCTTCACGTTCGTCGTTTATTGTTTTGTATTAGTTGTCAAGTGTTCTTCATTTTCGTCTTCGTTAATTAAATCAAGTATGTATTCATTTCACGCTGCGCCTTGGTCCTCATCTCTTCAACGTTACGACGATCGTGACAATTGTGGAATTTCATTCTTCATAGAAAATGCATTCAGTGGTTGAACAATAGCAATTCAAAATGTCATAATCCAACTTTAAGATTTGAGAGGAGTTGTCTATTCTAAATAGACTTCATGAATATTTCAAGTACGACTAAAGGAGTCTGTCTCAACCAATCCTTCTAAAACGAATAAGGAAGTAAGAGATAGGGGGTTGAGAGCACCATGGACAGCGACAGTGAACTTGACATCTCAGAAACCAATAGGTTAATGCAATTTGGGTGGGTCTGTGAAATTCACACCGCTGCGCTGATGGGCTATATTAATGCAATGTGCCATAAACTCAAATCAATTGAACCACTGAGCTTTGTAAAAACATGAATTTTGGAGACCTTATTCCATTTCCATAAAAAAGGGAAATGATAGGCTATGATAGGGTAACATTTTTATTTGCAGTAGCCTATCCTAAAAGATTCATGAGAAGAATCGCAACCCTATCTCTTCCCCTCTTTCCGCTCAGCTACCCCCATGTCTGAGACATCGTTCTCAGAATCTGTTACCAGCTCTATCTCCCCTTAGGCTGGGCTGCCCCTTACAATACCCCCTTCTCAGAAATATCGAAAGAGAGAGAGAGAGAGAGAGAGAGAGAGAGAGAGAGAGAGAGAGAGAGAGAGAGAGAGAGAGAGAGAGAGAGAGAGAGAGAGAGAGAGAGAGAGAGAGAGAGAGAGAGAGAGAGAGAGAGAGAGAGAGAGAGAAAGAAAGAAAGAGACGGCCGGCAACTCCCCTCTGTGGACTTAGTCAGAGACAGTAACCGCGGATTGTGCAGACAGGGCTATCAGTCCAGTCCTGAGAGCTCATATTCTTTACAGTAAAAATGTCGGCCAGACCAGGCTACTATCGGCAGGAGCTGAACAAGACTGTATGGGAGGTTCCCGAGCGGTACCAGAACCTGACTCCCGTGGGCTCGGGAGCCTACGGTTCGGTATGGTGAGTAGGCTATATGAAAGAGGGAGAGGCGAGGCTGCAAAGAAGTCCTTACACACCATACAATGCAGAGGGAAAACATAATTTATCCTTATGATTTGTATTATGAATATGCATTATTGTATAATATTGGAAAAACAATAGGCCTATTTATAGCGTATTCTTATTATAGCCTATTATTATTATTATTATTATCATCAAGGTTGTAACGTTATCAGGCAGTTATTAGGCCGATTTAAATTAAAATAGTCTAATATAATTAATGGTAATGTAGCCCAGTTAGTTGTTATGCACGAGAAAGTCAGCAATGTTATTTTCATGTTTGTTCGATGTGGATTTACTAGACTACCCTATTTGTATCAATATGATGCTGTCATATAGGCTACGTTTTCCATTTGATTGATTAATCTGTCGTTGACACTATTCCCAAATACTGGGCGTCATCACTCCAACGGCAGACTGTCTGCAGTTGTTGCCTCTCGGTGCGGAGGCTTTAAACACCTGAAGCTTCGCATGTATAGTAGCTGATTTAGTCTGCCCCATACGATTCTCATACGGAAAGGAAACAACAAGGAGTTATCGGTGCATCGCTCATGCAACCACGCGCTACGGGAGATCCTCTGAATCGTGACAGTTCTCAATAGGATACATTAGTTCCATAAGGCTTTTTGGCCTACTAATAACAGGGACAGCACTTCGACCGGATCTGCAGTGATCCACTGAAGGATGCATGACACATCTGTATAGTCATGGGCATGTGTAGGGGCAACCTCAGTGTTGCTGACTGCAAATATCTTGCATTGTTTTGTTTTATATGCTGTTATGGACTTTTATCTTTGATATGTGTATGTTCACTTCAGATAGTGAAGAAGGACCTAGGAAAGAAATCTCAATATTGTATTCATGTCCACCAGTCTGTTGACCTAACAACAGACTTCAATTTCACAACCTGTGTAACGGCTGTTGGAAGGAGAGGACCAAGGTGCAGCGTGGTACGTGTCCATATTTATTTAATGAACACAGAAATAACAAAAATAACAAAATAACGACCGAAACAGTTCTGGCTGGTGCAGACACACAACAGAAAACAACTACCCACAAAACACAGGTGGGATGAGGCTACCTAAGTATGGTTCTCAATGAGAGACAACGATAGACAGCTGCCTCTGATTGAGAACCACACTCAGCCAAACACATAGAAATATAACATAGAACAAAAACATAGAATGCCCACCCCAACTCACGCCCTGACCAAACCAAAATAGAGACATAACAAAGGTCAGGGCGTGACAACCTGATCTCCTCCCCATAAAGTAAATACAAGCTCTCTCTCACACACACACACACACACACACACACACACACACACACACACACACACACACACACACACACACACACACACACACACACACACACACACACACACACACACACACACACACACACACACACACACACACACACACACACACACACACACCTGTCTAGCCCATTGAGGTGCTTCTTATAGGCTACATTTCCACATGAACGAGTTCCTCTTTTCTCACAAGTAGGTTGGGCAATATTTCCTTGCTTTAATTTTGGATCACTCTTTGTCTGTTGCGGGAGAATAGACACTGTTGCCATGGCGAGGTGTCATGGTGATGTGTGCACCTCGGCTTGAGTGTCATACATGCAATCCATACTGATCCATGCATGGGAAGGGAAATTAAGTGCTTGGCGGTTTCAATATCAACGTTTACTGTAACAGCACTGGTAGATAGATTAGATTAGATTTACATTGTAGGCAGAGCTCTCTTTGTTGTTTATATGCTGGTAAAACAGCCAACCATGGCCTGTCAATCCAATGCTTTTGCATCTCCTAGGACAGAAGGATGTGAGGATGTGATCTTCTGAGGATCAGCCCAGGAGGACAGACAACAGACATCTGTGATGCAGCAGACATGGAAGAGAAGGAAGGCACAGAAACTACATGTTAGCTCAAGCAATATCTAAGCCTTTATTGGTCAATTACATTTAATGGCAGCTTAGCCTAGCTGATTGATGGGAAGAACTGCCGTGTTTTACTACTCCACTGAGAAATCATGGTGAAATCGGCACAGTTATGTCTGTTTGATTTGATGAAGACCTTGGAAGCTGAGTAGATAGACATGATAGCATAGCAACAATTCAAACAAAGACCATCCCTGTGTCTGCTTCTTTTGACTAATACAATTCTCTACAGTTAAAAACAAAACTCTTTATTTACGTGGATTCACGAAACACATCTAATACACCATCAACCAAGATGCAGAGCAATGCAGTCATGTGATCTTCTACACCTACAAATTGCACCACTGCTCATAGTACCAGTCTAGCCAGCAAGGACACTCATATTCTTTCAGACAATCTCCCTCTCTCTCTCTCTCTCTCTGAGCCCTGCATTGTTCAGCCTGTGCTCCAGTCATTGTCACCGTCTTCTCCATGGCAGAGCTGATTGATTATCAGAGGGGTGGGGGTTTTGGAATCGGGAAGGTATTTTATAGGGGGTTGGGACGGGGAGAGACTTGGGGGTCCAGGGACATTACTTCTGATACAGAGGAGAATTGGAGTCATTATATTGATTCTTGGTGCTCCTCAATTTCCCTGCAAAGCCTCCTGAGATTGTTTGCCCGAGAACAATGATCTGATCAGAAAGGCTCATATAATGAATATCAGATCAAATCAAAATCAAATATGTCACATGCGCCTAATACAGATGTAGAATTTACTGAGAAATGCTTACTTACGAGCCCTTTCCCAACAATGCAGAGTTAAAAAGTAAGAAAAATATATACAAGGAGCACCGGTACCGAGTCATTGAGCAGGGGTACGAGGTAGTTGAGGTAATACAGTATGTACATGTAGGTAGGGGTAAAGGTGACTAGGCAATCAGGATAGGTGATAAACAGAGTAGCAGCAGCGTATGTTAAGAGTGTGAAAGTGTGTCTATCCGTGAGTGTGTGTGTGTGCTGTCAATATGCATGTGTGTGTGTTTTTTTTGTGTGTGAGCGTACGCAGTGCGTGTGTGTGTTGGAGTGTCAGTGTAGTATGTATGAGTGTGTGGTAGAGCCCAGTGAGTGTGCATAGAGCCAGTGCAACAGAGTCAGTGCAACAGAGTCAGTGCAACAGAGTCAGTGCAAATAAAAAGGGATCAATGCAAATAGCAGTGGTGGAAAAGTACTCAATTGTCATACTTTGAGTAAAAGTAAAGATACCTTAATAGAAAATGACTGAAGTAAAATACTTCAGCAAAAGACTAAACGTATTTGGTTTTAAATATACTTCAGTATCAAAAGTAAATGTAGTTGCTAAATAATACTTAAGTATCAATATTAGATGTATAAATCATTTAAAATTCATTATATTAAGCAAACCAGATGACACTATTTTCTTTTTTTAAATTTACAGATAGCCAGGGTCACACTCCAACAGACATAATTTACAAATAAAGCATTTGTGTTTAGTGAGTCCACCAGATCAGATGCAGTAGGGATGACCAGGGATGTGTGTGAATTGGACAATTTTCTGTCCTGCTTAGCATTCAAAATGTAACAAGTACTTTTGGTGTCAGGGAAAATGTATGGAGTACATCATTTTCTTTAGGAATGTAGTGAAGTAAAAGTAAAAGTTGTCAGATACCCCAAAAAACGACTTAAGTAGTACTCCAAAGTATTTTACACCATTGGCAAATAGTCAGTGTAGCCATTTGATTAACTGTTCAGCTATCTTATGGCTTGGGGGTAGAAGCTGTTCAGCAGCCTTTGGTGCTCCGGTACCACTTGCCCTCCGGTAGCAGAGAGAACAGTCTATAACTTAGGTGGCTGGAGTCTTTGACAACTTGTAGGGCCTTCCTACTACACTGCCTGGTATAGAGGTTCTGGATGGCATGGAGCTTGGCCCCAGTGATGTACTGGGCCATACATACTACCCTCTGTAGCGCCTTATGGTTGGATACCAAGCAGCTGCCATACCAAGTGGTGATGCAGCCAGCCAAGCTGCTCTCAATGGTGTAGCCATCAGACAGAGGTATTATCGTACATGCACTAAAGCAGACTCATATCACACATTGACTGTATACCATGCAGAACATCACATAGACACATGTATTAGTTTTCCATCATTACACCAGCAGACATCAAAACTCATATCTGAATGAAAATGCACATTTAAAATGCATTGGAAAGTCTGAGATTTTCACAAATGTGGTTGCTACTTCAAATAGACTTTATTCCGATAACTGGAAAGCTTTTCATAGACTGCAAAACTTCAGTCACACGTAATGACAATAGTTGTCATTCTTGAGACATCGTACCGCCACTTCCCTTCGCTTTCCCAAGTCGTATCATTTCTCATTTCCCGCTCAGCATGCAGACTGCAAACCCCTAATTCAATCTCAATGCTCAAATCTGTCTCCTGAAAGGAAGTTGGAACGTCTTGGCCAGTAATATAACTCTAAATCGTTCTGACTGATGGGTTTAGAACTTGTCCATGATACAGAACATATTCTTCACAATGGAACTGGGAAACTCTTTGTTGGTGTAATGTTATGTAACAGTAATATCGCGTTGTGCAAATGTTTGTGCTTGCATCATGAATGTTTCATTTAGTCAAAAGAACCCATTTCCATGTGCCTATTTCAACTGTTGCAGCAACATGCAGCAAATCATGGCTACTGTGAGTGTGTGGTATGTCAGCACATTGTGTAACCTTGGAGATGGCATATCCATATGCATTTGTTTGTAGGGGCTTGGCTGCTTAAAGTGCTATCATCATGTCACTTCGGTGCCATTTAGCCGACGCTGTTGTGCAGAGTTTGTTTACAATGTGAGAGGACAAGCGATGGCCGCCAGAGCTCTCGGATGAAAGCACACATGAAATAGAATCTCAAGTACATGGAACTGTCTATTAGTGTTAACATGCAAGCTGCTGTAGGTAGCAAGATGCTGGAGAATAAAAGCAAGCATCCTTCATTTTGAATTTTAGGTGCAAACAAGATGCTCTGGCAGATGCTTTTATGTATGCCCCACTATTTCCTTTGAATGATTGCATATGCATAAGACTAAAGTCAATATAGATAGCTAGATGAAGAGAGAGAGAGAGAAAGCAAAATTACTTTGCATCAGATGTTGCGCTGCCTTTGACGCCACCCTTCCCCCTCTTTCTGTTTTTGAAACTGGAGGTGCATTAATGTAACAGCTGATAAAACATTCTGAGATGGAAAACAGAGTCAGTTGCAGAAATCGATGCATAGCCTGCTTGTGGAGTTGTGGGCAGTGAGGTGGACAGCCATGTATGGAAGATGAGATGGCAGAGGACTGGTGTGTGTGTGTGTGTGTGTGTGTGTGTGTGTGTGTGTGTGTGTGTGTGTGTGTGTGTGTGTGTGTGTGTGTGTGTGTGTGTGTGTGTGTGTGTGTGTGTGTGTGTGTGTGTGTGTGTGTGTGTGTGTGTGAAAGAGAGACACAGAGGTCTGGCTTGTGTCATGGAAAGATGATGGTATGCTAGCTGCCTGTTTGGCAAACATTTAACAGGGGCATCTGGGGTAGCAGCAGGTGCTTCTGTGGCTGTGAATGAAATGAATGCACTTGGCCTTGTCTGAAGGCGATGCGGTCTGGATATGGTGTGTACATGGCCTTTTGTTGTACACATGGCAGGCCCCAGGTAAGGACATAGCGCTCCTCGCAGGCTGGTTAAAGGGTTTAGTGGTCAGGTTGATAATGACAGTGATTTACATGAATGTTGTTTTAGCTTCTTGTGGCGTTGTGGCTCTGTGCTGCCTCTCCTTCCTCTTTTCTTCACACTTCCTCTTTATCATCTCCTGTACTGCTTCTTCTTTCCTTCCGTCTAGTTTCTTTCGATTTCTCAAACACTTATTCCCTGTCTGGTACTTCCTGTCCCCTCCCTCATCTCTTGCTCTCCCTCAATCTCTCTCTGACCTCCTCTACTCTTTCTACACTCCTTTGTCTCTTCATTCCTCTATAATGCCTAGTCTCTTTTTCATTTCCCCGAACACTCCTTCTCTCTGTGCAACATCGCAATTGAGTAAGATGTTGCTCCAAATGCTGCCGAAGTAGAAATTACACTGTCAACAACGGAGACGGCAGCGCAACACCAATACACTACACAGACTAATAATGAATCTAATAATTTAATGAGCAACATGTTTAGAAGCAATGCATTTCATTTTGTAATCTGCTGTCGCTCATCTTTCTGTCCCATGTCTACCCTCTCTCTCTCCCTCTCTCTCCTTTGCTCCCCACAGCTCAGCATATGACGTGCGGCTACGACAGAAGGTGGCGGTGAAGAAGCTGTCTCGGCCTTTCCAGTCCCTTATCCACAGTAGGCGCTCGTACCGCGAGCTCCGGCTACTCAAGCACATGAAACATGAGAACGTGAGTAAGGAGTGGTTGAAGTCCTCCCGTGTTTGTTAGTTGATCTAAATTGCCTTGATAATGCAAAATAGAGTTGTAACTATTTGGCATCAACCTTCTCCCTGAACAGGTGATAGGACTACTGGCTGTATTCTCCCCTGCTGCATCGCTTGAGGACTTCCATGAAGTGTGAGTGGCTACTGAACGAGCACTAGGATGTCCAACATACCCCATACAGTAATTATACTGTCATGATTATTCTGATGACGACATATTGCATTTAAATAGAGCTTTTCAGCAGGATTCAAGGCATGTACTGTCTAAATGAATTGGAACATCTCCATGCACTGTTCTAAAAGTCCCCTCCTCCTCTTTCCAGCTACCTGGTAACCAACTTGATGGGGGCAGACCTGAACAACATAGTCAAATTCCAGCGTCTCTCTGATGAGCATGTGCAGTTTCTTATTTACCAGCTGCTCAGGGGCCTCAAGGTAGTTAACCCCCCAACGCATCATGTTTAGACATCTTTTTTTACATACTATCCCATACACTCACAGTACAAAGCAACCTTCCCTGATTATAATTGTTTTTACTCACAAAGACAACTGTTACGTATTTCAAGATGCCACAATTAAACCTCAAACACCATCATGATCCTTTTTATACTGTAAAACTACTGGCTATAATTTACTAGAATATCCCTTAACATCCTCTGAAATTGTATATATACTGTACCTTCACATTTGATTACAAACTCAGATATACTGCTAAGTTTGAAAGCTACATTATGCCTGCCTCACTAGGCAACACAGTTAACAGGGGACTGACCAGCCAGCCTAGTAGCTAGCAAACCTAGTTACCAAGGAATGAACAAAAAATGTAGACCCTTTTAGACAGGGGACAATGTTAGAATACACTGTTGACCTCTCTCTCTCTCGCACTCCTTTTTTTCCTCTCTCCTCCCACTCCTCCCCCCCACCCCGCTGCCATGTCCCTTTTCCGTCTCCCCCTGAACAGTTCATCCATTCAGCAGGACTGATCCACAGAGTGAGTGGTGGCTTTCCTCTTTTCTTCTCTTCTTGCCCATTCTTTTCATTTTTCCTCAACCCCTCTTTTCATGAAGGCAGTCTTCTGGAGAGCAATTGCCTCTCCTGAGTGCTTTGTTGTCTTTAAAGGCAAATTCTGTATTTAGAATGTACCGGTATGTGTGTAAGTAGATAATATCATATTGTGTGAGTGTGTTATATTGTGTGAGTATGCTGAGAGCTTCTTGTTGCATGTGCCTGTAGGCCTTACACCCAGCTTGTAAAACCCAGTATATGTTTGTTTGTTTGTTTGTTTGTTTGTTTGTTTGTTTGGGTCGGTCGGTCGGTCGGTCGGGCTTTCTCCCTTTCTTTTCCCCTGTCATTCAGACGGTCTTTGTGTTGACCGGTCTGTCTTTTCATGTGTCTGTCTCACAGGACCTGAAACCAAGTAACGTGGCAGTGAACGAGGACTGTGAGCTAAGGGTAAGACCAGTGACCCAGCCGCCCAACTCCTCAACGGCTCAGTCTATCACAACACAACCTTCCCCCACTCGGAAATGGCTATCACCATGACAACCTGTGTCTTTCTCTCTCTCCCCCAGATCCTTGACTTTGGATTGGCCAGACAGACGGATGATGAGATGACGGGGTACGTGGCGACTCGCTGGTATCGAGCGCCAGAGATCATGCTTAACTGGATGCACTACAATCAGACAGGTACAGATCCACACTCACACAACCATAAAATGATCATAAAACCAAGATCCTCAATTCACACCATATATTACCAGACACCTAATATTACAACCAAACACATACTCTATCATCATGCAGTTCTATCCAGAAAGAAAAATTATCTAGCTATATCTGTGCCGTTATGGCTAGTCATAAAATCCTGTTGTTATGACGACTGAATGTTAACGCCTCTGTTACAGTGGATATCTGGTCAGTGGGATGCATCATGGGAGAGCTGCTGAAGGGGAAGGTCCTGTTTCCCGGCAACGACTGTATCCTTCACTAACACGGTCATGGCTTGAAACGGAGTGCACTACACTCCCCAACCACTCTCCAGCGCTGTTACCACCAATACTGCTCTATGGACACACATCAGCTCCTCCCAGATTTGCATCACAATCCCATCTAGAGATATAGCCTTTCTGTCTGAAGGGGAGGTGTATTGAGAGCAACTGAAAGGAAAGGAAGTTCACAATGGACTGAATTGTATTGGCTGTCACTGTACAGAGTCTAAAGACGGAAACAAATAGGAATGTGATTTACTGCTTTGTATGTATGTATGTATTGGGTCCTCAAATGTTGGAGTATGCTGTCTGCATAAAACTAACACTAGAACACTGTTCTAGCAAAGTCAAGTATGCCTACCCTCAGTCAGTTGTTCTACCTAAAGAGTTGGTCCTGCCAACCAAATTACTTTTTCACGACCATGATGGCCCTTAATTAACCCCTCCTGATCTAAGATATCGACCAGTTAAAGAGGATTATGGAGGTGGTGGGCACCCCGACCCCTGACCTTCTACAGAAGATCTCCTCTGAACATGTGAGAAGATAGAGAAATAGAGAGATTGGGAAAGTTGAATGGATCCTTAGCTATATCAATGCAAATTGCTTTAATGACACTGAAGATCCCCTGACATCCATTGATAGGTGTAATTGATTGACTAATTTGATGATCGATTATTCAATATTTTGCTTGTAGCATGATTGATTTCTCAATTGATTTCTCAATTGGCCCTGCAATGTACTGTACACATTGTCACGTGTGTTGTTGTACATTGCTTCCTATTCATAGGCTCAGAAATATATCCAGTCTCTACCCTTCATGCCCCAGCAGGACTTAGAGAAGATATTCAGAGGAGCCAACCCAATGGGTGAGACTGAGTCATACCCGATAACTGAATTTGCCTGAGGCTAATTTTAACCCAAGGCTATAGTCACCCAAGGCTATGGATTACATAATGCAGCTTTGTTAGTATTTTTCACTTTGCGCCTGCATCTTAATCTCAGTCTCCATCTTTCTCTCTGCATCTCCATTCTTCTCTCTCTCTCCCTCCCTCCCTCCCTCCCTCCCTCCCTCTCTCTCCCTCAGCTGTGGATCTACTGAAGCGCATGCTGGTTCTAGACTGTGACGGGCGTATCTCGGCCAGTGAGGCGCTCTCCCACCCTTATTTCTCCCAGTACCACGACCCGGACGACGAACCAGAGGCCCTGCCCTACGACCAGACACTGGAGAGCAAGGACCGCACGCTAGAGGAGTGGAAAGGTGAGCGAGTGAGCGAGAGAGATGGAGGGTGGCTGGAGTGGAGAAGGTTAAGAGGGATTCTCTTTTTTAAAGATTCAACAGTTATTTTCTGCTGTGTTCTTGACCAGAACTAAACGTTCTCTCTTCCTCCTCACCTTTTGTTCATCCCTCTTTCTTCACCTCATCTTCTTTCTCTCTCTCTCCATCCCCCTATGTAGAGCTGGTGTTCGAGGAGATGAATGGAATCAAAGCGCCTGTCAGCGAGACGAGCAGTCTACAGGTGGAACAGTGAAAGACAAACCCTGCCTCCTTCTGCTCGGTCTGTCCCGTCAGCTGAGGAAGGACCGCCGTCTTGTCTCCGTCTGTCTGCCGGCGTTGGGGAGGCGGGAGGATCCGAGAGAAAGAGAGACGGCGGGCCAATCAGAGACAACGCTGTGTCCCCTAGAGGCATGACACCCCTCCCCTTGCTCACTGTGACTGGCTATTTGACTGCCTGTCATGAGTTTTGTAAAAGGGGAGCAGGGAGAGGGGAGGTCTGGTTGAACTGATAGGGATGAGAATACGCACATTACGACGATTACAGGGAGCATGTTTTGATAGGTATATGTTTACAGTCTGTTGAAGAGAGGTAGGAGAGAGAGACAGAGAGAGAAAGTAGCACTAGAGTTTTCAAACCTACCTAAGGGTCCAACTGATAAATAGGCACTGGCTACAGGTCACTGGAAATCTTTGTCATAAAGACATTTTATAAGCAGTCATAATGGATGTCAGTTTAAGTCTGCTTATAACACCTGTTATGTCATGGTAATGACAGTTTAATGACAGAGGGTTCTAGTGAATTGTTGTCAAGAATTTTCCACGCATTTCGCTGTCTCAGGCGCCGCTCCAGAATCTCCCGTAAGTGTTCAGTTGGGTTTAGATCTGGTGACTGAGATGGCCATGGCATATGGTTTACATCGTTTTCATGCACATCAAACCATTCAGTAACCATTCGTCCCCCTGTCGATGGGGGCATTGTCATCCTATGGCATAGCCATGGTGGCCAAAATAATGTCCATAATAATATACATGACCCTAAACATGTTGGGATGTTAATTAATTAACTCAGAAACCACACCTGTGTGGAAGCACCTGCTTTCAATAAGATTTGTATCTCTTATTAACTCCAGAGTTTCCATTATTTGGGCAGTTACCTGTATGTAGGCTATGCATTTGTTGCTGGTATCACCCATTTCAGATTCCACTAGGCTCTAGTCCAACAGGTTTTACTAGTCCCTGGCTCTGTTGAGAAACCCAAACCTATAGCTGACGTTTACATCTGAACATTCAGCAGATACCATTACCCACAGTGACTCCCACAGATACCATTACCCACAGTGACTCCCACAGATACCATTACCCACAGTGACTCCCACAGATACCATTACCCACAGTGACTCCCACAGATACCATTATCCACAGTGATTTCCACAGATACCATTACCCAGAGTGATTTCCACAGATACCATTACCCACAGTGATTTCCACAGATACCATTACCCACAGTGATTTCCACAGATACCATTACCCACAGTGATTTCCACAGATACCATTACCCACAGTGACTCCCAGATGCATTATGCAGTTTAAATTGGATTTACAATAGGTCTGAATGTTGTAGTTTCAGAGGTCTAATATTCAGCAGGTTTTAAAGGGGCGTACTGAGGTGAACGAATTACAGGGGAGTAAAATAATTCAATTTTCCTGGAATTGCAACATATACTACCCCAAGAACTACAACAACAATCATATACACAATGCCTCAATTACAGTAGAGATAATCCAAAATACTCTTTCTCGGTTGATGTTTGACTATTTACGGTCCTGTATGTGTCATGTACAAGTGTTGATATTGGAAACTTGTTGGATTTAAATAGAACTGCAAAAAATATGAATGTATACAAAACTGTATGTTTAAAAAAACAAGTGTCTTTTCATTCAATGGTGGCATGAATTTGAACTGTAAAATTTCTGCCGTATGCATTTCCAATCAATAACCGAATGTCAACTCTGTGTCATAATGCCATGACAACTCATGACAGTTGATGTCAACCAACTCAACTCTATTACAACAGTTATTACACCATTATGCAGCATGAACATGTAAACATTTGGTTACACATATTCAGAATAAATCAAATCGATCTATTCCCTGTCTTAACGTCATGAATGCGTGCATCAATCCAGTCTTGTTTTCTCCCAAAAATTATTAAGTCTGTTGTGGTATGGATAAATTCCTTTACGTTTCCAAGTATCACGCAGCAGTCTATCAGCCGGTATGCAGCACTATGTCAGTGGTGAGAATCTGTCATGGGCATAGCATGTTGTGGCATTATGAAAGACCACTTTACTCCAGAGTTACAGCCTACTCATTCCTCCTCCACATGGCCAAAGTTTCATCAATACTCCCAGCCCACACACACAGTAGCTTTCCAGTGCTTTATGGGTTCCAAGTCTGAGTATACATGGCCTTTTGTGTGTGTGTGTTTGTGTGTGTGTCAATTTGCCTTCAAGGTCCATTCTTGCATGTTTCCAACAAACATGTCTGCAGGCATCGAACTATGTCATAATCTCTCAGCCACAGAACAGAGACAGTATTATGAGAGACCACCCTTCTGATCATCATGACGACGCATGTATCCTCTTCTTCCTCTTATCATCAATAAAAGCTCAATTCATCACCAGTTATCTTACTGTGTGTGTCATAGACTTATATAATAATTGTGTGTGTGTGTGTGGCCTACATGTACATTTTTACTTCTGAGCCTGCATAAAAACAGCATCAACACTATCATCAAAGCAGAAAGGAAGTGTAACCAAGGGAGGCCAGGAAAAAACTAAAATAACTTTCATCCCTATTTTTAGGCCAGGTTAGCTCTCTTTGCTATCTCATGGCAACAGACAGCATTTTGGCAACATTCCTTGTGACTTAATTGTAAGACAATAAGGAGCCAGGGCGGCAGGTAGCCTAGCTGTTAAGAGTGTTGCTGATTCGAATCCCTGAGTCGACTAGGTGAAAAATATGCCAATGTGCAATGGAGCAAGGCTCTTAACCTTAATCTGGATGAAGAGCATCTGCTAAATTACTAAAATGTCAAAATGAGTCTGGACAAAGACACACCCAATAATAGCACAGGGCGACTCTAGTGTTTACCTTTTTTCCGACAAAAGCCAGAGAGGTCATGCCACCAGGCGATGGTGTTTTCACCAACGATACCATTGTGGTATAAAAAACGAGTGAGACCAGTCACTGGTTACGGTTCTTTAGTCGTGTCACTGCAGACCACTGTCGGACAACAGAACGCATTGCGCATTTGCGGAGTGATAGAGAGTGTGTAGGTGGTGGCGGCTACATGAGAGCAAGTGAACGAAGTGTCTCATGCACAACAACGGGTCATTATCCCTGAATTAAGAGTTAGCTGGGGATACATTGACCCCCATATCGAATTGGATATGTCGGTTCGCACGCGGACAGGATTTTACCGTCAGGAGGTAAACAAAACGGCATGGGAGGTTCCAGAGCGATACCGCGAGCTAAAGCAGGTGGGGACTGGCGCCTATGGGACAGTATGGTGAGTTTTATACGAGTTTAATCATCAAACATGGGTAGGCTATTCTTCGTAAATGTCGAATTTGGAGTTTGGCAATACAAACCAAGCCACAACAAGACGTGACTCGTTCTTAAAATAAACATCGCGTTTTTTTTTAGGAACTGTTCATCTCATTCATTCTTCATGTGGTTATATCAAAATGAAGTTTTGTGCAGTGGCGCGCTGGATTGTGTCCGAATTAAGTCATCAACAAACATCGGTGCTATTTGATGAATAGTGAAGACCTAACTGTTACATTATGCGGTTTATGTTTCATTCCTAAGCATAGCTTAAACGGCGGGGACTTTTGGTTTTGTGAAGTTGGGAAAAGCATAACAAAGAACCCCCATTGTCCTCATTGTTTGTTGGATTTTAGTGAGCAAGAGAAGATTTAGATTTAAGTGCATCGGCCTACAAGGCTACATCTGTTATGGGTCTTTGCGCAATGTTTCTTGGGATATGCCTACCAAATGTTTCTACTTGAATTCCAGAAATACCCAAGAATGTCATTGTAGTAGGCCTAACCACTCGATTATAAAACATGATATTTGGATGTAAATTATTTTAAAGAAATAATTAATCAAGCATTTAATAAAACATGAGTTGGGTCCTTCTTCAGTAGGATACCACCAATGGCCTACATTGCTAAAATGTTTTCTTCCCTGTACCAACATTTCTTGCTGCAGCTCTGCCCAGGACCGCAGGACTGGTGTGAGGGTGGCCATCAAGAAGCTCCACAGACCTTTCCAGTCAAAGCTCTTCGCCAAGAGGGCCTACAGAGAGCTCCGGCTCCTCAAGCACATGAAGCACGAAAATGTGAGGGTCTTACCTGAAATACGCACCTCATAGTTAATGAACATAAATAGAAAATGTGTCTGTTTCACACCGCTAATTAGGCCTTGTCTAAAAATGAAATGGCGCAACTCTACAGTACTGCATTTAAAACTCACTTTTAACCATAGCAAACTGTTAAAATCTTTATGGCCTAGGCTGCATGCAGAGAGCAGTGACAGTTTCTTTTTTTTGCACACAGTGAGACAAACACAGCTGTTCATTATGATTGGCAATTAGTCAGAAAGATCACATTGGTAATAGTCACATCACAACCCATAATACTAAACAGAAACACATCATATCAAGATTATAGAGCTGTTCATTTGAGGCAGGCACAGGTTCTGAGTCTTGATTTGAGAAGTTGAATCAGGCATCCAACTTGAGGCGGCAGGTAGCCTAGTGGTTAGAGCGTTGAGCCAGTAACCGAAAGGTTGCTGGATTCAATCCCCAAGCTGACAAGGTAAAAATCTGTCGTTCTGCCCCTGAACAAGGCAGTTAACCCACTCTTACCTCGTAGGCTGTCATTGTAAATAATAATTTGTTCTTATTAACTGACTTGCTTAGTTAAATAAATTTAAAAAGGAAACACGTACACGTTGTAGCTCTCCTGGGCCAGGGTTGTACTTGGTGACCACTGCTTTCAGCGGTCTACTGGGTATACAGGGAGTCGGTAGAGATTAATAAGGGTACACAAGGAAAGTCTGAGAAGGAAGCCAATACATGTTGTGGAAAAATTGCCTCATAGCAACATCTACTTTAGTCAGTGGCTCACACTAGAATGACAGAGACACACCCCATATCACAATTGTGTGTGTGTGTGTGTAACTTCAAGTGGGAATCATTTCCTGATACTGTAATTGAGATACATGATGCACAAAAAAATTCTCCAGTTAATCTATAATTGAGCTATTCTATTTATTTTCTGTTATTCTTTGATTGGCTTGGATTAGGTGATTGGACTGCTGGATGTGTTCACTTCTGAGATCTCATTGGACAGGTTTCATGACTTGTAAGTAACTCTTTGTCCAATACCCTTCCTGTTCATATATTGAATGTTTTTATTCATCATAAAGTTGTTTTACTTCCTTTTCCCCTGTCATTCTCAGTTACCTGGTAATGCCATTCATGGGTACTGATCTGGGGAAACTGATGAAGATGGAGAGATTGTCACAGGACAGGGTGCAATTCCTTGTCTATCAAATCCTGAAAGGACTCAAGGTTAGAGTTGCATACTTACACATTCACAGAAGAAAAAAAATGCATTTCTAAGTATATCTTATCTCCAACATTCAAATATGATACAAAGTTAAGGCAGTTTATACAGAAGGTTTAAATGTTTCCCAGAATATACTTTAATACCAACCTCTTTTTCTAATTGTATGACTTTCTCTTTTCATGGTCTTTCGTGTCTCCCCACAGTATATCCACTCTGCAGGGATCATCCACAGGGTTTGTAACCCTTGACCTTTCAACTATGTGCATTGGGGTTGGGGCCCTTACTCTTTTTCACTCCAACTGCTATTCATGCCATTTTCCATATCATAAGCTCTTTGTGTGTGTGCTTGCGTGTGTTTGCGTCTATCTGGCAGCATGATAATGTAATATTTCTAAATACCAACAGGATCTCAAACCTGGAAATTTGTCTGTCAACGAAGACTGTGAGCTGAAGGTACTACATATACGTATTGCTACCAGACCTGTGATAAGCACTGTGCTCTCCCTGTTCAGTCTCACTCTCTCTCGATTTAACTGAAAATCACTTTATTGCAATGGAGGCTGCTGAGGGGAGGACGGCTCATACTAATGGCTGGAACGGAGCAAATAGAATGGCATCAA